>NW_027203156.1:0-103510 GCF_024711535.1 Dipodomys merriami
TCATTTGACCTCTGTTAATGACTAGAGTCCTATATAGTTTATCATGTGCCAGTTTTATTTATTTGTTTTGGTCATTCAGTGTGTTTACTTGTAGATTATAGGTATATCCTACTTAACACAAATGAGGGAAACCATGCACACTATGTTTCTTTGGTTCTGGCTTATTTTGCTTAATATAACATTTTCCACATCTTTCCATTTCCTTACAAGTAGTACAATATCATTCCTCCTGATGGATAAGTAGACTTCCATATATATATATATATATATATATATATATATATATATATATAGCACACACATAAATATATATATATCTATGTATGTATAATTTTCTTGATTTGTCCACTGAGAAACATTTAAGTTGATTCAATATATTGTCTAAAGTAAACAATGCTGCAATAAACATAGTTGTGCTTGTAGCTTTAGTTTGGCCTGCTTTGTGGTCTATTGGATAAATGTCCAGGAGTAGAATTGCTAGGTCAGAGGGAAGCTGTATGTTTATTCATTTAAGGAATTGCCATACTTCTCTCCCCAGTGGGTGAACAAGGTTACATTCCCACCAACAGTGTAGTAGGGTTCCCTTTTGGTAACATTCCTGAAAGCATGTGTTATTGTTAGTTTCCTGATAATGGACATTCTAACTAGATTGAGATGGAATCTCAATGATGTTTTTATTTGCATTTCTTTTATGGCCAAATATGTTGAACACTTCTTCTATTAGCAATTTTTCATCATCTGAGAAGTCTCTCTTTTAATCTTTACTCCATTTACTGATTGAGTTGTTTTGTTTTTAAGGCTTTCTTTTGAGATTTAATTTTTTGACCTCTAAATATATTTTGGATATGGAGCCCTTGTCTGTGTATAGCTAGTGAAGATTTTCTCCATTCTGTGGGCTTTCTATTTATCTTGCTAGCTACATCCTTTGCTAGGCAGATGCTCTTCATTTTGATATAATCCCATGCATCCAACCTTTCTTTGATTTGCTGTGATTCTGGATCTTTGTTTAGGAAGTTTCATCCTGTGGCTAGAAGGCTTAGGGTTTCCCCTACCCCTTCCTGTAGAATTTTACAGTATCTGGCCTTACCTTGATGTCTTTGATCCATGTAGAATTGATTCTGGTACAAGGTGATATATGGATATCTAGCTTCAGTTTTCTGCACATGTATTGCTGATTTTGCTAGCACCATTTGTTGAAGAGGCTATTTTTTTCCTATCTCTGTCTTTGGCTCTCTTATCAAATGTTTGTATTTGGGAATGTAAGGGAGAGCACATTAAAGATGGAACACGGATGAATACAACAGTGATACTCACCAGACACTGTGGAAAATTAATCGGGTCCCTTATAGGTGGAACATGAGGCAAGCATTGAGAGAGAGTGATGAAAGGGGAAAATGGTTCAAAAATTGTACTGATTATACTTGATTCATGTAACTGTAACCTTTTATATATCAACTACTACACAAAACAATTTAAAAAATAAATTTATATAAGACAAATATATTAAAAAGAAAAAATGTAGAACTTTACCTTTATGATATAGAAAGTCTAATTAAAAATGTAATGCCTGTCACATGAAAATTATTTATTTTGAAAAGAAAGCATAGTGGACAAAAGCTTTGATATTCATATTGGCTGAGAAATTTGCAATATAATTCAAAAGCTTAGAAAAAATAATTAACAAATGGAGATACACACAAAAATAAACATCTTCTCAATGAAGAAAACTTATGACAAAAGAAAGTTATCCTAAGAATTACAAAGCTGTTTTTGTTGGCTATATACCTCATAAGGAAATGTATAAGGCAATCATATATCTCACTGGTAAAATACAAGTCTACTGATTAAAAAGCAAGGGAAGGACCTGAATGGACATTTACTTTATCCCAATGGAAACAAAAAGAAGGCCTAAAATATAAGTAAAGGGACTCATCATTACCGAACAAAACAATGTAAATTCAAACCACAAAGAAATATTGCCCTTCTGTTAGGGAAGCTGGTATCAGAAACTCAAGAGATTACAAGTTTTAGTGGGAGTGTGGAGAAAAGTGAACATGATATTCTTATTTTTCTAGGGACATGAGTTAGAATAATCATTAAAGAAAACAGTTTGGAGATTCTTACACAATTAAAAGCAGGTCTTTTATTGTCTCAATATCATTTATGTCTAGTCACAAAGACATGAAATGAACAGTTCATAGAAATAGCTACACTCTGAAATGCACTGCAGCAAGTTTTCCTAACACCAAAGTTTGGAAACAACCTAAGACCCATACAAGGATGGATATATAAAGAAAGTGTAGCATAGAAATACAATAAAATATTATTAATCCCTTAAAAGTATTTCTGGAAATACAGATGAATCTGGAAGGCATTAGAGTCAATTAAATATACTGCATGATATTATTTGCATGATCTTACTTCCACTAAGAGTGGTGCAGTAGTCCCCAGGATTGCAGTTGGGAAGGAAATGGGAGGAAGTAAGTCAAACTATACAAATGTTCAGCGTTGTCCCATGAAGAAATCTATTAATGTATACATGCATAAAGGTATTGAATGATACTCTATTGTACAACAAAAATTCGAGAAGAGAGTAGATATAAAATGTTCTTACAATATACTGACATATATACATATACACATGCTTTGATGTTTAATATTAATTGTCATTTTGATTAGATTACAAAATCCAAAGAAGGCATGGCTCTTCCTCCCTCCTCCTCCCACCCGGCTTCCCCCCCCCCCCCACCAAAGTTGTAAAGTTCAGTTTTCAACATAACCACTTGTACATCTCCTTGTTGCAATGGGTCCACCTGTATCTCTATCTAAATGATTTGTTTTTCCCTTCCCCTCCACAAATTATACCAACATCAAATACAGTGAAAGCATGGGTTATACCATGGGGGAGGGACATACAAAACAACAAAGAATTATCTTATAACTATGTTAGAAACAATTGCATGAAAGGAAAAACAAACAAAAAACAGTTGAATACTTATCTTGGGGTTCATTCCCCTGACATCAACTTATCTGACCTTTTCTGCTTGACTCAGACATATACTAGTTATTGCAAATAAGGGAAACTATGGGACCTATGTTTCTTTGGGCCCGGCTTACTTCACTTAATATAATTTTTTCCAAGTCTTTTCTCAGGATTATTTTTGTTAGAAGATAATAAAAGCAAGATGTGTGATACGTAAGAATGAACTTAAAAATGGAGTGTACCCATCTTTTAAATTTAGAGCTTCGGAGTCAACATGCAATATTTGCATATTTCATTTTAGTCTTCATAGCTAAGCAACTCATTCATCTACCTGTCACAAAAAGTGAACACTGGAGTAATATGGTCATCAGTGTAAATTCACTTGATAGATATTTGTGTACTGCCCACAATCTACAAAGTAGTTTTATGCTTTTCAAATAATTGATAAAAAGATTAGGAAAGGAAATATAGAAGGATGAGAAGAAAAGAAGAAACAAGCAGTGAACAGGCAAAAAAATGAAAATATTTATTTCACTGTATTGGATGTCTTTCTATATTTCAAGTTGGTAAACAAACACTTTTTTAAATCTTTAAGTAGTTGTACAAAGGAGTTCCTTATAAGTAATGGGAAAACTTTGATTAAAAGTCACTGTATTCACAAACATTTTCTGTGTATATGTCAACAATTTTTATGTCGTCTATGTGGAATGCTCCCTTTACTAATATATAGTGACTGTCTTCAAAGCTTCTGAATAATTTTGTTTAAAGTTTACTTAGTTATCTTTTATAGGGGATTAATTTACCAAACAGTATAGTATATGGGTAGGACAATAAAAATTCTTGGTGTACAGCTTAAAAATTAGCTGTTAACAAATACGGAGAGTGGGCTAGGAAGATAACTCATTGGTAGAGTACTTTCCTTGCATGCATGAGGCCCTGGGTTCGATTCCTCAGCACCACATAAGCAGAAAAAGCTGAATGTGTCACTGTGCCTCACGTGGTAGAGTACTTGCCTTGAGCTGAAGAGCTGAGGGACAGATCCCAGGCCCGAGTTCAGGCCGCCCCAAGACCAACAAAAAAAGGGTGAGGGAGTAAATAAGGGAACAGGATGATTGTGAAAAGGGGAGTTGAGTGTGAGGACTGAAAATGTACAAAATATGGTTCTGTAGCAATGGAATTTAGATTTTGTTGAGAAGCATGTTATCATGAGGATAATATATAATGGGTTAAAAAATTAGCAAAATAAGGAAAGGAAGGGGCAGAATAAACTATCAGAAGAGTGATTTGTGAGAGACACTAAAAGAAAAACTAAAGAGAAAAAATAACAGTACACACAAAAAGACAAAAGTGTGAAAAATGTAGAGTCAGAATTAAATTTTAGTCTTTGGTGAGGATAATGAATGTCTATGGAACTACATCAGAAAAATAGATGAGCTCTTTGGATCTCTGTATTCCTCAGGTAATTGGAGCAGGGTAATTTGGTGGGGGTCAAATGGATGATGTAGGGTCATAGAAATTACCTAGAGTTAGTCTCTCTTCAATACAGCTGTCAGCAGTCCCGGATGTGGCATGGAACAGCTGGGGTGGTGATGAGGTCTCTGGCCATTACAGTGACTTAGAATGCTATTTACATCCATGAGGCCTATGCTTCACCTTTCTCAACAAGTTTACTGCCTGCCCTAGCTGTTCCATGCTGAGCTTTTCACTTTTCCACATAGTTCTCTCGATGAAACTCTCTATGAGTGGAAAGCAAATGGATTACAGACACTGTGAGACTTTCTTGTACTGTTAATGTCTTTCTTCTTAAGATAAAGATATAGATAAGTATTTTCTGAATGCTCACCATTCTTAGAAATATAACAAAAGAGTCGGATACCAGTTGGTGATTCAAAGTCTTCCCCGGCAGAAAGTCCCCATGAGACTCCTATCTTCCATTAACCACTCAAATAAATGTGGAGCTGTGGTTTCACATGGCAAAGTGCTAGCCTTGAACAAAATGAGATCAGGAACAGAAGCTCCCAGGCCCTATGTTCTAGCCAGCATCTTCTTGTTTGCTTCCTTTTGTCTTGGGGCTTGAGACCCGAATGCCCATGAGTAAGGTGTATCTTCACCCAATCACAGGTCCACAGCCATATGAAGCCTTTCAGTTAGCCTGCATAATGAAAAGTTTTCTGAGAATGTGATGTATTTGTGATAGATATTGAGCCTGGTTTGAGAGTGGCTAGCAAGGGGTAACATGGCCTATGAGGAGTTCATAAACATCAACCACTGGTCTGTACAGGACTTGTTATATGATACTTTAATATGCCTCATTAGCTGAAGGATTACTCAAGAAACACACACTGCCCTACCCAGGCTGGGAAGTTCTGTGTATCATCTACTGGGGCTAAAACAATTTCACCTCAATGGCTTACATACTTACAGGTACAGATCTTCATATAATAAGGCACTAGGAAATGTCTGGAAGAATTTGGCCATTTTGACTCCTGACCCCTCATTTATTAATAATTTTTTAGATAGGACATCAATTCCTGGCCAAGATATGTATTTGGACCCATTTATGTTCCCACAAAGTTAGGATTAGATATGCAAACAACCACATTCCGATGTTGGCCAAAAGGGTCTCATAAAGTTCTATACCCAACTAACTTGTACTCCTAAATAAGTAACATCAAATACTTGGTCTACCGAGCCCAATTCATATTCAAAAATTCTATTGAAAAGACTAAGAAACTGATGATGACAGTTGCGGGGGGGAAATGATGGAAGAGGTAATGTTGTTCAAAATGAATTTCACTCATAGACTGACATGTTGGACATGAACCTTTTGTACAGTTAATTAAAAGATATAGTTTTTTAAAGAAACAGACTCTGGTGGATAGCATAGGTATATACTTCCATTTATGATTGTCATACCTCTAGCTACCAAGTTCTTTAATTGAATAAGTCTCAGCATGAAAAAAATCAAACATATTTGAAATTATTTGCTGTACGTACATGAGCATTGTGTACTGGTGTGTGTTCACAATCTAATGTTTTCACTGAAGACATTGTATACATTCACTAGCTGAATGATGCTATAATAGTCAAACATGACAGACTTTGTCACAGAGCTCTAAAACAAATAGCACTTAAAGCAACCTGTATTGACAGGATATATGTGTATTAAAAATAACGAAGATTTTTATGAAGTTAAGCAATTAAGAGAATAGATTCTAGAGCCAAGTTGCCTGGATTTTAGCCCAACCAGTGTCATTTATAAACATTTTCATTTTGAAAATGTCATTTATCCTCTGTTTGGATATCACATTTTCTTTAAATGGAAAAAAGAAAAACAGCATGTTTGCATAAAGTTTTATGAGGAACATATGAACTAATTCAGGTCAAATATAAAGAATATGCTTGTCACTATTTGCCAAAGAGAAATAAACATTGATAGGGTATCTAAGTACATGGATTTATCCAAAGTCAGAAGAAGAACTTAAGTTTACAAACTGGAGTCAGTCTTGCTGGGTACCTGTAACTCATGTTTATAATCTTAGCTACTCAGAAGGATGAGATCTGAGATCATGGTTCAAGTCAGTGGGGACAGGAAAGTCCATTGATGCTCTTCTCTCCAATTAACCAGAAAACAAAACAAAACAAAAACACTAGAAGCTGAGCTGTGGCTCAACTGGTAGAGTACTAGCCTTGAGAACATAAAGTCAGGGATAGTACTCAGGTCCTGAGTTGAAGCATTAGGTCTAGCATAGACACACACACACACACACACACACAAACACACACACACATACAGAAAGCATATTAGAGTCAGTCTTTAACATCACAACAATATGCATTAGTTGGCTGACAAAATACATTAATGTAATAAAAATAAACTTAAAACATATTGTCAGGTATAATAGTATTAGAATATTGTTTTAATCTATAGAATCAAGTGACTTAAAACACCTTTGTATTATAATAACTTTAGGAATTAAATTATATTTTTGACATATGTCATTAATTTTACATTTTTCAAGATTTAGTAAGTATTTTCTGATTGCTTACTATTCTTAGATATATACCAAATAGAGCTGGGTACCCAGTTGCAGTTTGAAGTCTTCCTGGGCAGAAAAGTGCCTGTGAGACTCTTATATCCCACTAACCATTCAAAACACTGGAAGTAAAGATATGGCTACAAGTGGTAGAGTGCTAGCCTTGAGCAAAATGAGCTCAGGCACAGCTCCCAGGCCCTGTGTTCAAGTCCCACGGCCAACAAAAAGAAAGAAAGAAAACAAGAAAAAAATAATCTATCAAAGAAACTATTTTTTGTTTGCCATTAGTAGCCATAAGTACATCGAAGTTGCAAATTCTATCTTGGTAGCTAAATTACAGGAACTAATGAAGGAGCGTTTTTATTCACAGTTTGCAATACGGTCCCTTTTTCTCTTTCCTCCTTTTTATTTCCCTCCTTTAATATTTTCCTCACTTATGTTTTTCCCTTCTTTCTCCTTCTCTTCCTTCTTGTTCTTTCTTGGTCAAGATAATAAACTGCTGCAAAATACCTTGTTTTCCCCATTTATCTATCAGGTGATCATTTTAGGACTGGTTTCAAGTGCCTCCATATTATTTAAAGAAGCTTGGAAGAATCCTCCTGAAAAGTTCTAGGTCTGGCTTTTGACTTAAAAAGACACAACCATAGTTGTCATTCTTGTGTCTTCTTCCTATTGGCAATGCAAGGAAAGCGGTCTCTAGTTCTTCAACACAAACATTGGCTGCTTCTCTTAAAAATAATGAAAAGCATTGGATTAGTTTTCAGGGGAAAAAGTCAATTGTTTGTTGGACAGATGTCTGCTTTATTGGCTTCCCTATATAAACTGAATATATTGCTTTCAAATAATGGCTAAGGTTGTATCTCTCCTTGTTTATAATTCAATATATGTGATATATGCACTCCCTTTCCCAAAAAAATGAAAGAGGAAGAAAAAAAGAGAGGTAAAGAGAAAAGAGCAAGAGAGTAGGACAGAGAAGGAAATAGGAAGTAAGAGATTTGCAACAATGATATGATGATTGGTGATTGTTTTCAGTGACTCTGACACATTCTTAATTATACCCAGGAGCCCAAGTGATAGCTGAAAAACAATTTTGAACATAAGCTTTTGTAGAGTATTCAGTTTTTAAAAATGCACTATTTCAAGAACATTAGGACATGTTAAAAATCAAACAGTATAATAACAAAGACAAGCAAAAGAGGTGTTATTTAAATATTGATACTTAATGAAAGCACTTTAAAGTACTAGGACCATTAGGACCATTAGTTGTAATACACTTCACAGAAAAAAAGCAACATTTTATTACTCTATTGATTCTTTCTTTTTCAATTTTTATATTATAATTATGCAGCAACAATACAAAAAGGAAAATATGTTTCTTCTTCAGTAATTCTAAAACTAGCCCTCTTTGTCAACCACTAAATACATAAATATAAGGAGAAAAAAGAGATTCCATTTGGTGATCAGAGCTTTTAAATGATGATGAATTATACTAAATTTTAACTCAGTCAGTTCCCATAACAAACAATATTTAGTAAATTCTTCTGTGTGAAAGATGATTTGAAGAGTGTTCAAATGTGTATGAATAATAAAACAAAATATTCAGCTGCTATATTTACAGTGTAAATGGTAATGGTAAAGAATTTAGATCAATTACAACAGCTATTTGTCTATATTGAGATTTACCGAATACAGTCTCATATAATAGGCATTATCATTATATTGTGAATTATAAAACTGAAATTTAGAATGATTGTTATCTACACAGTTCCTCATTTAGTAACTACAAGATTTTGTCCCAATTTGTAACCTCTGAACTATTAAAAGTTTTATAAAAGTAAGTGATGGGTAGTATGGAAATGTGGACAAAAATATGTAATATGGGAAAATAAATATATAGCCAGGTGATTATGACTAATGCCTGTAATCCTAGCTACTCAGTAGGCTGAGATCTGAGGATCACTTTTCCAGGCAGGAAACTCCATGAGTCTCTGAACTCCAATAAGCTACTAGAAAAAGCTGGGAGTGGTGTTATGGTTCAAAGTGGTAGGGCTCTAGTCTTGAAAAATAAAGCACAAAGGCAGTGACCAGGCCTTGAGTTCAAAGGCTCATGACTGCCAAAAATTTTAAAAAAATTAAAAATATAAGAAAGTAAATATCCATTACCATATATTTGAAAGACAAGAAATACAAAGGCAGAAAAAGGTGTATGCATGAGCATTTTTAAAGTTGTGAGATTATTGAATACAAATTATGTTAAAAATAATCTTACAGTTGAGATATAACACCATTTTTTAAAAATTTAATTTTATTTTATTTGTGAACATACTGTACAGAGGAGTTACAATTACGTGGGCAGGATAATGCGTACATTTCTTACCAAGCATTGCAGCCTCCTCCTTTGTTTACCCTTCACATCCCTTCCCAGCCTCCCCCCTCTCCCTCCAGTCCCAATCCTTCCCCCCCCAACCGACGTTTTAAAGCTCGTTTTGGACATGACAACTTGTACTTCTCATTGTTGCAACAGGTCCACCTGTATCCTTAAACGACTTGTTTGTCCCCATCTCCTCCACAAGTTATACTGACATCAAATATAGTGAAAGCAGGGGTTATACTGTGGGGGAGGGACATACAAAGCAACAAAGAAATAATCTTATGAATGAGTTAGAAACACATGCATGAAAGAAAAAAACATTAAAATACATATCTAAGGGTTCATTTTCCTAACATCACATTATCTGACCTTTTCCGCTTGACTCATCCATATACCAGATATTGCAAATAAGGGAAAGCATGGGGCCTATGTCTCTTTGGGCCTGGCTTACTTCGCTTAAGATAATTTTTTCCAAGTCTTTCCATTTCCTAACAAATGGGGCCATGTCATTCTTTCTGATGGAGCCATAGAATTCCATTGTGTATATATACCACATTTTCTTGATCCATTCATCTACTGAGGGGCATCTGGGTTGGTTCCATATCTTAGCTATGGTAAATAATGCTGCAATAAACATAGTTGTGCTGGTAGCTTTAGTGTGGTCTTGTTTGTAAACATTTGGGTAAATGCCCAAAAGTTGGATTGCTGGGTCATAGGGGAGTTCTATGTGGAGTCTTTTGAGGAACCTCCATACTACTTTCTAAAGTGGTTAAACAAGTTTACATTCCCACCAACAATGAAGTAAGGTTCCCTTCTGTCCACATCCCCTCCAGCATCTGTTGTTGTTAGAGTTCTTGATTTTTGCCATTCTAACTGGAGTGAGGTGGTATTTCAATGTTGTTTTGATTTGCATTTCTTTTATGGCTAAGAATGTTGAGCAACACTGCTGGAGGAATATCAATACCAAATTTCAAACTCTACTATAAAGCCATAGTAATCAAAACAGCTTGGTATTGGCATAAGAACAGACCTCAGGACCAATGGAATAGAATTGAAAACCCAGAAATGAACCTACAGACCTATAGCCATCTAATCTTCGATAAGGGAGCTTAAACAATAGAATGGAAGAAAGACAGCCTCTTCAGTAAATGGTGCTGGCAAAATTGTTTAACGACTTGTAGAAAACTAAAGCTAGATCCTTATATATCACCCTGCACCAGAATCAACTACAAATGGATCAAAGACCTCGAAGTCAAAGCAGACACTCTGAAAATATTACAGGATGGAATAGGAGAAACCCTAGGTCTCCTTGGCTCAGGCCGAAAATTTCTGAACAGAGACTCGGAAACAACAAATCAAAGAAAGGTTGGACAAATGGGATTGCATAATGTTGCAGAGCTTCTGCATGGCAAAGGACATAGCTAGCAAGATCAATAGAAAGCCCACGGATTGGGAGAAGATCTTTACTAGCCGTACAACAGACAAGGGTCTCATATCTAAAATATACTTGGAACTCAAAAAATTAAATCCCCCAACAACAAATCCTCAAAGAAACAACTGCCCAATAAACAAGTGGGCGAAAGACTTAAAGAGAAACTTCTCTGAAGAAGAAAGAAGGATGGCCAATAGACACATGGAGATATAACACCATTGTAACCATGCAAAATGATTGCAATATTTTGTAAAATTTCAAACAGCAAAATTTAAATAGCTTTTCTATTTTTATGGGAAAGCTATCTTCTTTTCTCAAACACAGGTATAACACTTGCAGCCAGTTCACATAATGAAGTTTAATAAACATTTGTATTCAAGATTTTTAAATAGTACCCAGGCCTGAATTAGGAATATAGCAAACATTCAGTTGTTATATTAATAGTAAAGTTGAAAATGGTAAAACGGAAGATGCCTTTGTTATTTAGATACTTATTGTAACCAGAAATTATATTTTTGTTGGCTTCATTGTAGAATTACAAATTTATTTCTTTCTGTATCTTTATAATAGCTAAAATTGTTTAATGTGGAATAAAAACAGTATATCTTATCCTTTCTAAGTGTCTATTTCATATTTTAATACATTAATTCATGAAAGGAAAAAAAACTCCAGGAAAAGCAAGAAATTATCTCAATCCATGTAAACCAAACTGCTAAAGACTGCAAAGATATGTAATGAACACCTGGCAGATCAGTGAAGACATCCAGCTCCAGATTTTTCTGTAAAGCTATTATAATATGAATCATTTATGTGTGTTATCATTTGTCTTAAATGATCAGATATTACATTCAAAGAAGAAATTACCTTCAGGTAATGAGACTATAGTTCTTATCTCTCCTTTCAATTGGTTATTGTTATTTTCATATTACCACAATGATTTATTTCTGGCTTAATTACTGTAGCTTTGTAAAAAATACTGTGAATAAGAAATATCCATCTATTCTGTTACTTTGTGGTTGCCTTGTCACCCTTGTTTCTTTCCATTTCCAAATATACTACAGACAACTTTGTCAGGGAATCTCAGTGAGATAATTTTTTAAAAAATTGTATTTTAATTGCTACATTTTTTAATTAATAAGCCCAATTTGGAGAGAACTGAGTCTTTCAAGTTTTATGTTTCTTTTTATATAATTATGCCTGTGAATGAAGTCGAGTCTTCTTTTTGACCTTGAGTATTTCATGAATCCTTGTCAATTATTTGTGAGATGTTTTTAGAATGAGAAGTACAAGTTGTCATGTCCAAAACGAGCTTTACAACTTCGGTGCGGGAAGGGGGGGGAAGGATTGGGACTGGGGGTGGGGGAGGGAGGAGGCTGGGAAGGGATGTGAAGGGTAAACAAAGGAGGAGGCTGCAATGCTTGGAAAGAAATGTATGCATTATCCTGCCCATGTAATTGTAACCCCTCTGTACAGTATGTTCACAAATAAAATAAAAGAAAGAAAGAAAGAAAAAAAAAGAAGAAAAAAATTCTAAAATTATGTGCTTTGTATTTGTTTACAGTGGGCACTTAGGAAAACTTTCTTTTAGAGTGAAATGTTAATGTGACCTTGGCTTTCAAATCTCTTAGGATTTTGTTTTGATCACATCTTTAAAATAGAAGTCATGGTAATCTGAGAAGACTTTTAGATTTTTGTTATCAATTTGTTGGAAGTTATTAACCTGTGATACTGGGGCAGATGTTGAGACTCTGGTGCAAGTTGTGTCTAGGAATCCACAAGTTGTCAAGGTGATAATTTTTATGATTAATATAATATTACAAAACAATCTCATTTTGGAATCCCCATTTATTCAGGTAGAATAATTATTTATTTCAACAATGCTAAAGTTTATATAGTTTTATGTCAGGGAATAGTTTCCTGAACACATATACACTCACTTTAATAAAAATGCAACTCCTTTTTATTTATTGAAGTAGTTTATAGTTTTAATTATCTGACTATTTGGAATATATAAGACATTGTGAAATACACACACACACACACACACACACACACACACACACACACACACACATTTGGTTTTTGTCTTCAGTTACAGACACTGAGCTCCTAAAACTTTTGTCAATTTGAGCAATGGATCAAACTCTTGTTCTAATATTGGGCCTTTGATACCAGATCCTAACAAAAATCTCCTAAGACCTTTTAAATTCCCTGGGTAGTTTCAGCATTAACATAGAGCTTCTTAGTCTCTTGATACTTTCGGAATGATAGGGATATCTTTATTAAAATGAGATTATTCTTGATGGGCTCATGGAAAGCCCCTTGGTAGGTGAAGTGGGTCTGACTACTTACAAGCAGCCACATGTTAGGGGGTTAGGGGAGAAGCGGAAGTTTGAGTTTATCAGCCCTGGCTGATGGTGGAATTACTTATATTCTTGTAATGAAGCCTTTATACAAACCCAAAAGGAAAGTTTTTTTAATAGAACAATAAATGTTCTATTTTTTTAAAGTACAAAAATGCCTTTATGGGAAATGAAAAAAATTCCGGGTATGAAAAAATGAAAATTGTTTCCCTTATTTACAATAACTAGACTATGTCTAGGACAAGCAGAAAAGGTCAAAAGCTACATACAAATGACCATATAAGATGATGTTAAGTGAAATGAACCTCAAGATAAGGACACAGACATTGTATCTTTCTTGCTGTTGTTTTTAATGTACCTATAATATACTGTGATTTTTTTGTTTCTTTTGTATTTTCTTTCCCCATGGTATAACCACTGTTTTCACTGTATTTGATTCCTGTGCCCTGAATCTTGTATACCCATTTTTCTAATTCAGGGAGGTGAATTTTCTAATTTAGGGAGGTGAACAAAATGCTGAACACAGGATACAGGATATACGTTAACCCATTGTAACAATGAGATATACAAGACACTATGTTAAAAATGAACTTTACAGGTTTGGGGATGGGAGGGAGAAGTTGGGGAGATGGGAAGGGAAGGGACGGTAGGGAAAAAACAAAGGAAGAGGTAACAATGCTCAATAGGAAATGTACTCATTACCTTACTCATGTAGCTGTAACTCATTTGTATAGTATCTTTATAATAAAATATATATTAAAAAGTTAGATGATATGCAGAAGAATATAAAGAAAAGTAGCTGACTCTAACATACGTCTATCTATCAATCTATCTATCAATATCTACCTCTATCTACTTTAAGTATAGTTTGGAGGTGATAATCAATAAGACCTCCACTGTGGAAAGTAAAAATCAGAATTTGAAGAACAAATTTGAGGAATCAAGAATTTAGAAAAGGACAAAGAGTTGAGAGTTGGAGGGATAGCCAAAAAGAGGACTATAGTCATGTTACGATGAGCTGGAAAGGAGAAACAGTGAGAGCGTTAGAATTTTAAATAGAAGGTACCTACAGATAATGTTTTACTGATGACTTGCACTATTTAGTAAAAGAGTTTAATATTTTAGCTATTTTAAAAACTAAAAAGTACAATATGGTACATTAAAAAGTACAAAAGCACAGAAGGATTTTTGGATGGTAGCACAGTCAGAGAGGCAGAGAATGCCAGATTCCATCATATATACTTTCTCTTATGCATTTTCCCATTAGAACGTATTATATCATTGCAATATATTTTATAATAGATGAGTAAAATGAAGTGGTTGTGCTATCCTCTGTGAGCAACTCTAGTAATTAGAATACATTGGAAGCCTCTGATATATAGCTAGACATGAAGTAGTGTAAAAGACAACATACTACTTGCAGTTTGTTCTGAAACAGTGGAGAATCTTCAGGAAGTGAGCATATGTCAGACTTGTTTTAAATTATATAATATGAAATCGATGAATCTGGAGTCAAAGTGTTGAGTGATTTTGTAAGAGAATAGAGGAAACGATTTGGCTTTTCTTTTTAAAATAATAGAGAAAATTATTGCTAATTTCCTTTAATGAACTGTGTGTTAAAAACAATATATGCTTGTACAAAATATAACGATAGATAGATAGATAGTTAGATAGATAGATAGATAGATAGATAGATAGATAGATAGATAGATAGATGTGTTTTTACTTTCTAGTAGAAACTTATATATTTCCCAACCATTGATCCTGGATACTAATAATGAGTTAGAGAATTAGAAGCATATGTGATTATATTGACAAACATATTTAGGAATAAAATATATCTGATGTAACATATTCAACCAATGCAACAGTGACACTCATAATATAATATGTTGGAAATGAACTATTTGGGAGTGGGGTTTAGGAGAGGGAAAGGGGGAGAAAAATGAGGAAGGGTGTATCATGTTCAACTACCTTACATATGTAACTGTATCTCCTCTGGATATCACCTTGACAATAAAATTAAATTAAAAAATAAAGTCTGACATCCAAAACGTACTAATGTCTTATCCGATAACTTTATATGTATTGAGATATACAGCCTAAACTCATTGTCATAAAGGAAATGAAAGAACTGTATGATACCATATGATATGTTATACTTTCAATTAAGCAATGATACTAATATTTCATATCTGCAGCTGGAAAAACTTAACAAAATACATGTTGCCAGCTGTTTGCAGATTTTCTAGATTACAACAAATGACTTTTAAAAGCCATGTGCCAGATGGAGAAATGCTCATATTTCCTGAATGTTAATAAAGTTTGGTTATATAGCAAATTCAACACAGGAATAAAAAGTGCATTGGTAAGAGACTTATAAATGATTTTGTCATATTGTCAGCTGTCACAAGAAACTGTTCAGAGAAGCTTCTCTGAAGAAGAAAGAAGGATGGCCAATAGACACATGAAGAAATGTTCAACATCCCTAGCCATAAAAGAAATGTAAATCAAAACAACATTGAGATATCACCTCACTCCAGTTAGAACAGCAAAAATCAAGAACTCTAACAACAACAGATGCTGGAGGGGATGTGGACAGAAAGGAACCTTACTTCATTGCTGGTGGGAATGTAAACTTGTTCAACCACTTTGGAAAGCAGTATGGAGGTTCCTCAAAAGACTTCACATAGATCTCCCCTATGATCCAGCAATCCCACTTTTGGGCATTTACCCAAATGTTTACAAACAAGACCACACTAAAGCTACCAGCACAACTATGTTTATTGCAGCATTATTTACCATAGCTAAGATATGGAACCAACCCAGATGCCCCTCAGTAGATGAATGGATCAAGAAAATGTGGTATATATACACAATGGAATTCTATGCCTCCATCAGAAAGAATGACATTTCCCCATTTGTTAGGAAATGGAAAGGCTTGGAAAAAATTATCTTAAGTGAAGTAAGCCAGGCCCAAAGAAGCATAGGTCCCATGGTTTCCCTTATTTGCAATATATAGTATAGGTATGAGTCAAGCGGAAAAGGTCAGATAATGTGATGTTTAGAAAAACGAACCCTTAAATATGTGTTTTAATGTTTTCGTTTCTTTCATGCATGTGTTTCTAATGCATTTATAAGATTATTTCTTTGTTGCTTTGTATGTCCCTCCCCCACAGTGTAACACCTGCTTTCACTATATTTGATGTCAGTATAACATGTGGAGGAGATGGGGACAAACAAGTCGTTTAAGGATTCAGGTGGACCTGTTGCAACAATGAGAAGTACAAAATGTCATCTCAAAACCAGCTTTACAATGTCGGTGTGGGGGGGAGGAGGGGGGTATGATTGGGTGGGGGGGAGTGGGGAGGCTGGGAAGGGAGGTGAAGGGTAAACAAAGGAGGAGGCTGCAATGCTTGGTAAGAAATGTATGCATTATCCTGCCCATGTAATTGTAACCCCTCTGTACAGTATGTTCTCAAATAAAATAAAATAAAATAAAATAAAATAAAATAAAAAAAGAAAAGAAACTGCTCATCTGCCCATATTTGGGCATGATTCTCATGTTTACTATCTTTAATTATAATTAAATACTGACGACGTTCGTTTTTGATACAAATTAGACTTACAGGATAACATTTGTTTTATAGATAACAATTCTAATAAATCTGACACTAAATCATTGTAGTAATTTTAAGGATGCATGAATATTTTATTACACAACTTTCTATTCAGACTGATATTAGAGAACCACCATGCGAAAATATTTAAAAGATGAATATGGAACACATGCACCATGGCTTCCTGATTTGTGATTCAGTGTGCTTTCAAAGACATTTCTCTTAATACTCAAATGCCTCTGAAATGAGAGAATTCATAGTAGAACTTAGCCACTGATAACATTGCCAAATCAAGAAGACCAAATTATTGATCATTTTAGTATTAAAAATTTGCCTGCACAGATGCAGCACTCTGTCTACAGGCAAAAATATCTCTCAGGAACACCAAATCAGTGTCCGATTAATAGGAAAGATGGCCACTCCATTTATTGTACCAACCAAAAAAAAATGAAAAGGATATACCAAGGACATCAATGTACTTACATGAACAGTCATGTAAGAAAACTCTGGAACAATGTGCCCAATGTATTGCTAGAGTGTCAGTACGTGATATTGAGGTGAGAGGGTAATTTGTCTCAATTATAGAAAGTATCCAATTTGGCCATCTGCTTCTTTTAGCTAGGCATGGTAAGTAGAATCTTTAGAATTATTTAAATTCTCTGACATATTCAAGTTAAAATAATGTTGGTGAACTTGGAAGCCACCCAGAAATTTCTGTTTTAATTAAGGATATATTAGTTGCAAGAGTAAAATACTTGAATCATTACTTTTGTTTTACAGTCTAGGTTGGGAGGAAAGCTGGTAGATCCTGCAAAGTAACTACAGGCTGCCAGCACCAAAGAAAGTAATGGGTCCCTAATCTCATCCCTTATCAGTTCATGTGAACAGGGAGGACGAGTCTTTTGTGATGAATTTAGCTAGCTCTTTCTCTTTGATATTTCTTTTTGAATAAAGCATAAATTTCTTTGGATTGAGATGTGCACCTCACAGGGCCATTAAAACTTGTTTGTGCTGCTACCATTCAGGACATACTTTCAAACATGAGTTAATTGAAAACAGTGGTTATTGATTGTGAATGATAAAATGTTGATATTTCAAACCCACATGATTAAGTGTGGAATGAATTTGGTTGTGTATATAGCAAGAAAAATAGTTATAGCACTGATCTTAATAAACTTCATGGAGATGTAGGCTCAAAGACATACACCCAGATTCTTCATTACATTCAGAAAATAAATGAATGCATTGCTCTCTTCCAGCTCCAAGAGCAAAAGAAGATGTAGAAGCAATTGATCTGATTGATTTCTGGAGAAATAATCTACCATGTCTGGGTGTTGTTCTGGGTCTTGTTCCCTGTGCAAATTCCGATATGTGAATTTACATTGCTCTCGTGATTCAGAGAGCATTGTGTTTTGGTAACTGTAACAAAGTATAATTTTGCCTCACATTTATCCCTACTTACTTGTATTTACAGTCCTCTGTATTGACTTAATTTTGAGAGCTAGTGTATAGCAGAGTGTACAGCCAATCATAATGTATTATATATTTCAAAGTGGTAGTAAATTTCAAATGTCTTACCATAAAAATGGATAGGAAGATGACCTTGCCACATTTTGTACACATATCAAAATCTGTTGTACCTCATAAATGTCTATAATAGTTATACATCCATAAAATAATGATAATAATAAATATGGTATT
This sequence comes from Dipodomys merriami, assembly GCF_024711535.1. NCBI lineage: Eukaryota > Metazoa > Chordata > Mammalia > Rodentia > Heteromyidae > Dipodomys > Dipodomys merriami. Next base: position 18,508 of record NW_027203156.1, read on the forward strand.
CTCAATAAGTGGGAAGACAAACCTGTAAGCAACCTTTCCAGCTCGCTCTGGTTCAAAGGCACATGCTTGTGTGTGCAGAGCAGATGGAGGCCACAAAGTGATCATGACTTGGTAACAACTCATGTCAAGAAGTCTGGAAAGGCGTACCCTACTACTCAAGCTGGTGAGAAGGCATTGCAGATTATAGTAAATGTGACGTGCTAAAGTATCTCTGACTTGGAGGCAGAATCTGTGTGTTCACCTCTGTGCTCTGTCATGGGCCAGCTTATTGGGGAAAACAAAACCAAAACTATCTAATAGGAATCAGAAGAGGATGGAAAGAGCATGCCTCTGGGCTGTATGTATTCCCAGCTCATTTTCATATGTCAAATCTTATCCAGCTTCCAACATTATGCAGAACTGCCCTCAGCATCAAAAGGTAACTAAGCAGCATGGATGGACCGACAGTCTTCTAGGCCATGCAATATCCTGATATAGTCACATGGTCTCTGATGGAATTTGAGTAGGAAGAGCTGGCATCTGCATACCCATCTTTGCAGTCTGACCCTGGGCCCAGAACATTTTTTAAAAAATTATGTTCAATAGACCGTTCATTCCTTATATCTTCAGATTGGTTTAGTCCACGTCTTTTTCTTTGCATGTATGGTGCAATAAATAGCAATCAGAGAATTCACAAATTCCTGAGTGATGTTAAGTGAGTTTCTTTTCACTCATGGAAGGGAAACCTTGTGTTCTTTGAGATCACAACTTGTTTATACTTGTCAGAGAAAAAGTGAATGAAGCATTAGAGGTGTCCCTTTTGCTCATAAAGCATGTCTTCACCTTCCTTTGAAAGTTAATGTTGCCCTTCTTATTTTTGTCAGTTCTGGAGCATGAACTTAGGGTCTGGGCATTACCCTTGAGTTTTTTTGTTCAAGCTTAGCACTCTACCACTGTGATCCACAGCATGACTTCAAGATGGTGCCTTTCTGATATCCTCACTTTCATGTCCAGACTCAAAAAAAAAAGACTATCAATGTTTTTTTTTAATTGTGAAAATACTGTACAGCATGGTTACAATTACATTAGCAAGGTAGTAAGTACATTTCCTGTTGAACATTGTTGCCTCCTCCTTTGTTTTCCCCTACCATCCCTTCCCTATTGCCTCCTCAGCTACCACCCCCCACCTAAATTGTAAATTTCACTTTTGGACATAGAGTCTTGTGCATCTCATTGCTGCAATTGATCAATCTATCAATGTTTTTAAATACTTTTAATTGGGGTGCATGAAAGTCATGATTTGGTGAATAAGTAATTGTTACAGATATAAGGACATTTTTTTGCCTTCATTTGTTTTCTGTTCTAGAGGAAACATAGTAAATAATAATAAACATTCAGAATATCAGAACAAAGGAAGTTAGGCTCTACAAAATATATGCTGGCCAAGCAATAGAAATCCTTTGAAACAAAGAAATGAAGAAATGGCCCACACGTGGTGACACATGCTTCAAGATTCAGTCACTCAGAAGGCAAACACTGGAAGAGCACAGTCCTATACCAATTGGAACAACATTCTAAGACTTTGTATGATAAAGAATTAGAAGCAAAAGGCTGGCGCCAAGACTTAAGCCATACCTAACAAGCACGAGACCCTGAGTTCATGCCTTAGTACAGCGACAGCAGCAGCAGCAGCAACAACAACAACAATAGCTAAATTGATAAATAATACAAAATTTAAAAAGAAGACAAAAATTTTATTTTATTATATTTTGGTATACCAAGGAATCCAATGTCATTAATTCCTCCTATAGGAATTTTACTAAACAGGAAAATTTTGACTCTAATCCAAGAAAACTTTGTACAACCAAATTGTATTTTTATTCAAAAGCTCCTCCCTCTCTTTGTTTGTTGATTTGTTTTATCACTGACCAGTGTATTCTAGTTTTAGAATAGAGATCAACAGTGGGCCTGTGATACTCATTGCTAAATAATGGGTGTTCACCTGGTCCCTTTACTCTGAGATTTTGCAGTAATCCGGTGTCACATACTGTAGTAAACATTATCTCAGCAGAGCTGAGGTCGCCTGGTGGAGTGAATGTTTGCTCTCATGTGACTGGGAGACCCAAAACAGGAAGCAAATGGAGGTAGAATACCTTTTTCCATGTGTCTTTGGCATAAGTTAGGTGTTGGATTGGACGGAATTAAAGGAAACCTCTTCAGGCCAGTGATATATACAGCCATCACCCTATTTGGCTGGGGTCAAACTTCACCCCTCTTCCTTGTGTTGATGGTTGTTGCAGCTGTGATGTAGCATCATTATAGTATAGTCATCCTCACTGTCCCTCTCTCTTTTGATGGTCACATTGCTTTGTTCAGTTTTGTTCGTTTTTCCTTTCCATGTGAAGCAGATTTCTCCTGAGAACGAATGTGTTGGTCAGATGTTATATACTTCACTGGATGATTTATACATGAGGCAGGTAAAAACAATATGAAACAAGCAAATAAACAATTGTTGTACCCAAAAGGAGAGATAGTTCTGTGAAATTTATAATTCCAAGTGTTTAATCTCCTCATTGGGTATAGACGTGTAGGCGGTCTTAAAGATGTTTGTTTTCTTCAGGCTTTCTGATGCTTTGTATTGGAGCTAACTGACCCAGCTTGTTTTCACTCTAAATAGATTCAGGTATAACTGAAGAAAGAGTAAAGGGGAAAAAAATAATACTCCATCAAAGCTCTCATATCCAGGCCTTTCAAGGATAAGATGTTTATTGAACCTATGTTGCAAGCAGTGGAGGCTATGCAATGTTCATATTTGGAGTGTTTTGGGCTTTCACATCTAAGACAGCAAAGATATTTCTCTACTGTAAGTGACAAGCAGTTTGTGTCAAATTGTGTTGTCAGTACATTTTTCTCCTGGACATCAACTCTGTGTCTGAATGTACCCCTACTGTGTCCCAAGTGTGCAGTGAGAAAACAGTAGAAATGTGAACCTGTACCAGATTCCCAAGGGATCCCACCCCAGGAGTCTGTGGGACAGAAGTCTTTACCACCACCTTTTACTTTAGAGTCCCTGTAGTGCGTTTGATGCTGAGCTTCACAGAATCAAATGGAGTCTCCCTGACTCATTTTTCTTGTCCTGCCTGGTACTGTCAATGGGGTGTGTGGCTTTGGAGACTCCACTGATATTTTTAGACGTAGATGGGGTTTAGGCCCTTGTCAACAGAGTCCTAGGCTCAACCTTGCAATGGATTATGAAAAAAAAAACAGGATTAAACTGAAGCCTGTATTTTATTTTAAAATAAATAGGCTTTAGAGGCAAAAATAAGGTATTATAATTAGCTGTTTCTTGAGAGTCATAGTTTTCACACACACACAAATACTAGATATTGCCAAATTATGTGACATCTATGAACAATTGGCTGAGGTTTGTAAACATTTTCTTTTGAATGTCACCAGATTATGATATAAAAGTCAAGACTTGACACTGTTGCCTTTAATCTTATAATTCACACATATGAAAAATTGGTTGAAATATGGTTGAAAGTATATGGGCTTTAATCTTATTAAGTGATCACTTTCATTGTAAAGAAAACTTCATCAATATAAGTGTCAGGAAAGAGTAAAGTTTTCAATTAAGCTAATTGTCTTAGACATGGCTAAAAGAGAGTGAGACCATTTAGGATAGAAATTTGTCCTTAACTGCCACAGAGTTAACTCTTCAAAAGTTAAAATTTTGTACAAGAGACAAAAAAAACTTCACACCTTGAATAGATTTTAAGGTTTATAAAATAAGTATTTAGGTCTACTTTCTTTCTCCCTAAGAGAGGGCAATGATGATATGAAATTGCCTATCTACATTTCTTGTTGAACATTGTTACCCCCTCCTTTCTTGTTCTACTATCCCTTCCCTCTCCCACCACCCTCACTCCTTGCCCCCTCAAAGTTCTAAAGTTGATTTCCAATATAGTGTCTTGTGGTATCATTGTTGCAATGGATCATTCTGTGATCTTGTTTCAGCGCTTTGTTTTTACCTTACTGATGTAACTGTAACTTCTCTGTACAGCATCATTACAATAAATTTTTTTTTGTTTTGGGTCCAGTCATGGGGCCTGAACTCTGGTCCTGGGTGCTGTCCCTCAGCTCTTCAGCTCAAGGCTAGCGCTCTACCACTAGAGCCACAGTGCCACTTCTGGCTTTTTTTCTTATTGCTTATGTGGTGCTGAGGAATTGAACCCAGGGCCTCAGGCATGCAAGGCAAGTGCTCTAACATTGAGCCACATTCCCAGACCAACAATAAAAATTTAAAATATAATCTATCTAAAAGCATAGAAGATTCAAGGACTTACCTGCACAAAAAAATTTTACTTTCCAATAGGTTTCTTTTGGCTAGAATTCTGCCATTTCTTATTTCAAATCATGTAAAATGAATTCAATCATATTCAGCAAATATATTGAGTCCTTATTCAAGCTGGAAATTGAGACACTAATGAACAAAAATGCCCCAAGTCATTCCAGAGGAGCTAAACAGTCATACTTCTCTACAAATAGGCATTTGTATTCATTTGACCAAAGATGTCAAGCCACTTGGCATCTCCTAAGCCTTTAATCCCTGCTAGATCAGAGGCAGAGTTTAGGAAGGTCAGAGTTGAAGGACTATATGCACAATAGTGTAGTGAGAGCACCCACCTTAATCAATAAGCCCAATATGATGGTGACTATATGTCTGATTGTTATACTTTAAGATGGGTATGGAGGACTTGTCCATTTGCAGTTACATGCAACTAGCAGATAGAGGAGAATATCTGTGCATATAATGTTCTCTGAGTCAACCACCATAGAATGGCTAGAGAGTAGCTGAACTCATACATGTAGTAAATTTCTGAAAGTTATACATAGGAACTTTATTGTTTATATTATGTAATTGGTGAACATGAAAATAATTTCTTTTATGATAATGAGAGCCAAGTGATTTACTTTTTCTACTTCACATATTTTAGCTATGACCTCCAGCCATTAATGGGTAGTAAACAGACAGAAGTCATTGAAGCTAATTTCATGTATTAATAGGTTTCTTTAGGGGAAAATGTTATCTGCATATTCTTTCTACAATGTGATTTCCTTGAACTCTTTCTTACTTAAAGCTTAACCTCCTCTGGCTATCCCCATATGCACCACCAGCTTCTTTCCCCTCAGGATTAAGGACTGTTTTGATAATAGGCATCCACATCCCTGTAGCCTCACATAAAGGAAAAAAAGAAAAAGAAAAGAAGAGATGACTTAATCCCTAGAGAAACAAAACATGTTTTCCTGTTTACCTTTCATTCCACAGTATGTTGATAGAATGCGTGAACAAACAAATGTATGGTGGTGCAGGGCAGCTTTTCAGGTCGTTTTCTAAACCTTAACACTCAACTTTCCTATGTATTGGTTACTTTAGATGTGGTAAATTTACATGATTATAAATATGGTCGATTTCATTTCCTAAGTCTTCATGGATTTATGAGAAAGAGATTAAATTGTATATGTATTCAAATGATGCTTGAGATACTGGTATTTTTTTTAAACAGGACTCATGTTTGAAGAGTAATTTGGTACTAATTTCTGTAGTTCCAGTAGCTCTATATAATGTAAAATAAAGAAGTAAACAAATGTAAATAAACACCCAAATTTCAGTGGCTTAATTTTTTAAAAAATCATGTTTCACTCATTTAGATTGTTACTGTGGTTTTCCTGTACAAAGTGGAGCTGTTTCCACTGTGACTCCATGAGAAAGTTGCTTGCTGACTAGCTGAAAAGTCTGAGACTTGATGAATTCTCTGCCTCAGTCTTCAAAGGAGAATAGAGCGCCAGAAGACACTGTCAGAACTGACTCTTCTGGAGAGGTTTTTGATTGTTTCTACTCATATTTCATTGGAAAGAAATCATATTGCCACCAAATACAAAGTATTCAAGTCATCCCATGCTGAAATGTGACTTCCTAAAGGCAGATAGGTATATAACAAGACAGAAAAGTGAGTTTTCTACTAGAAACCCAAAATATGTTCTATCTCTCATGGAAATACTCACAAAAGTGAAACCACTTCATGCCTATCTCAAATTTATATAAGTTTAGACCTCATTAAATCTGAAATTTAAATTCCCTCTTTTAAGTGAAATTGGAAGGCTTCCTAATACACAACACAGTAATATCACAAGTACATGGATGTATATTATCAACACTTATTGAACTATGGAATTTGATTGTAGGGAATGGATGGGACAAAATGGAGAATTTTCAAAAGGTGACATTGATCAAGATACACTGTACTTGCAATCGGAATTCTGGAATCAAAACTCTTTTGTACAACTGTTTAATAAAAATAAATGTTTTAAATAAATAAAATAAGATAAAATATACCAACACAATAAATCAAGACAGAATAAAAGAACTCCTGAAAAGCCATAGTACATTCACCAGTGCCATAGAAATTGCAGCTGTGTCAGTCTGTTGCGTAGTTTAAGAGATCAAAAGCTATGAGTTTGCCTGTAAGTTTATTAAAATTTTATTTGAAGAATACTGTTTCAAGTGCCATAATATATAACATTCAGATTTTCAGTATTCTATTTCACATGAATACATTGTTACTCTGTATTCCATTTCACATGAATACATTGTTACACTTTATCATGTAAATGCTCTGTTCAATTTTCTATGTATACCTTCAAATATTTGCTCTTATATCTTGCCTCAATTTTACCATCTCTGCTAATGGTAGAATCCACTAAGTATTATGAGTGCTTATTACAGTCATCACTACTTTGAATGAATTGCATTCCACTGAGATTTGGGCTTCCAAACTATGGTTTGAAAAATGGTAAATAGACTGCTAGGGAGTGACATAGCAAAAGCTCATTAAATAGGCTAATTAGTAATCTGCATCTTTCTGACATACTTACTTCACTAATCCACTAACTCAATATATCATAACACTGTCCCTGCTTTGAAATTGAGAAAACATTCCAGGGCAGATCTATGGACGTTTTATATGATTTAAAATTAACTGTTTGTACAACAATCAATCCTACAAAATGCTGTGTTATTGGACTTGGATTTTGAAAACTTAACTAGCTCAGAACACTGTGCTGTATCCCTAGCTCTCTCCCTGTGCTAACCATCAACTCTGAGGAGATTACAGATCCTAATGTAAGACCTGTAACTTTGAGGCTGCTTCAGAAAATGATCATGGGAAACATTGGCCCTTTTGGCCTAGACTGTGATTTTCTGCATAAAGCTCCAACTGCTCAGCAATAAGAGCAAGTGCTGACAAATTGGATTCTATCAAACTAAGATGATTTTATACACCAAAGGACTAAAGAAACAGCTTGCAGAATGGGAAAACTTTTTCCCACCTATATTCCGGACAACGGATTAATAATAAAATTCAATTTCTATTTTACTTCATTTTATTCTCAGGTGATGTGTCAAAAATAAGCTTCTTACATAACATTTTGATTTTAAGCATTTGCATTTGACTCAGGCCTTTCGTATTTATTCTTATTTTGTCATATGTAATAAATACTATTGTCATTTTCCCATGGACTTAGCTATTTTGAATCCATATGTAATCATCGTGGAATCTGGCTTATTTCATAGTCTGGTTATAGATAATGAGAAGATTCAAAATCTTCTATCATAAATTTATGGTTTGTAATTGTTTGCTTAATTGAGTGTCATGTATTCTGTTTGAATAACCTTTGAAAGGAATTGATGTCATACTATGTCATAAAAATTTTAGGCCCTTCTTCTGATGAGGTAAATATGTTTAAGGAAATAAAAGTTTATTGATTTATTGAGGATGATGATGAGGAGGATATGAGATTTTTGGTTACATAAATTTACTTTATTTTTCAAGTTATTTGAGAGGACCAAAAGATTCTATTTTAAAATAATTTTATTTTCTGAAACTTTCCTGGCTTTCACTTTTAACTAGCCCTGAGAACAGCTTCCTAAGACAGAATTCTCTCTTCTTAATGCTCTACCCTCTTGTCTAGTTGAGGACATCCAATGTTTAAATGTCATTGGTGACTCATAGAGGCTTCTCCAGTCGTTAGCAGAATCCGGACTGGCACAGAGTGCTAACACTATTGAATCTCTTGTACTTTCTAAAGTTAGAGAAGGGGCCTAGCTTATAAATCAGTGAAAGTCTTAAATGTCTATGAAGTGTCCACTCATTTCCCACTTTATCCTAAATTTTCTCTAAACCTAAAATGTCTATTTTACAGAGGGGTTTCTGTCAAGAGTACTACTTTGTCACCAATCTTTCTTTGAACATGTGATTGGTGAATTCTGTCTTACATCTATGCATGTTGAGAGGTCACACTCTTTTGCTAACCCTCACTTTGCTGTTAAAAACCATTAAAACTCTCACTTTGTACTTACACAGTTCTTTTCTTCTTGTTTCTATTGTCCTACTTGGATAAAAACAACTATGGCCTCAAATTGGACTTTGGTTCATGGATTTTCTCTGTGGATTGAGCCCTTTTCCATGCTTAAATGGTTTTCTACTTGATTTTTATTGTCAGAAAGGACCCACAATTGCCTCAAGAGTACCTGAGCAATACCTGGCTGGGAAATTTCTCTTTGTTTCATTTGTGATGACATCCTCAGTATTACGTTGCACTTCAACAGTTTCTTCTACTACTTTTATCACAAACTGCTAATCATTTACTTTATAAAATATGATCCCAATTTTTCTTTTTTCACTGTCTGAAATAATTTTAACTTTCTTTAACATGTGAGTAATGATTTATGCTACATACATACATGCACACACACATACATACTCACACTTTTTACTAAACACAAATGGCCATGGAAGTGTATTATAAGTTAATGTCTTTCCAGGTTTTAATACTTCAATCATTATGATGTTTCCAGGTCCATCTCTTTCTCTAAATATTACAAAAATATCATTTTTCTTGGTAGCATACATACATACATACATGTATATAGATATATATATGTGGTATGCATATATGGGTATGAATATGAAGTATATTTATCATATATTTATATATGATATGAAGTAAATATAGCTATATATTATATATTATATATCATATATTATATATTATTTTATCATAATGTCATAAACATGTATATATATATATATTCATATATTTTTTTTGATCCATCCATCCTTTGTGGAATATCTGTGCTGCCTCGATGACCTGGCTATTGCAAACTGTGCTAAAAATTCATAAGGATATGCAGATGCCTTTTTTGTCTCTTACTGTGTAATCTTTTGGATAAATGCACAAAAACTGTATACTACAACATTGAGTAATTCTGTTTCTTTTTTTTTTTTTGAGGAATCCTTATATGAACTTCCATACTGGTTTCAATAGTTTCTATTTCTAGCAACAGTATATTTGGGTTCCTATTCTCCACTTCATTTTGAGCATTTGATATTGTCAATATTCTTGATAATGGCTTTTCTTACTTGAGGGAGATTTAATCTCAAGGTTTTGATTTTCATTTGCCTTATAGCCAGAGATATTGAGAATTTATTTACATATTTATAGGACATTTGTTTTTTTCTTCTTTGAGGAATGTCGGTATAGTACCTTTGCTCATTTATTAACTAGGCAGTTGGTTCTTCAGAGTTTGTTTTTTGAGTTCCTCATCGATTTTGGTTATTATACCTTTCCCATATGTACACCTGGCAAAGATCTTCTCCCATTTGATGGCTTTCTTTTCAGTTTAGAAACTTTATTTTTACTGAAAAGAAGCTTTTAAACTTGATATATTCCCATTTGTCAATTCTTTGTACTATTTTTTGAGCACTGTGCGTTCCATTCAGGAAGCTTCTGCCTATGCCAATGGCTTCTAGTGTTTCCTCTATTATTTCTGTAGTACTTTTGAGATTTCAGGTCTTACTTTTGGGGCTTTGAAACATTTTGAATGAGAGTTGGGGGTCGTTTTAGTCTTCAACATGAGGATATCTACAATAGTAGTTCAATTCTATGAAAGGTAACAACTCACAAGGAAATGCCTTGTGACATAGTTTTCCTCATCTCTCTGAGGCAGGGTAGGTACACATTTATGTTATAAACCAGTTTTGATATCATGAACTGAGGTGTTCATTCATGAATAGGAATTGGTAGTCATCCATATGTCAAGATAGCTTTGCTCTATGAAGGAGCCATCATGACTATTTGTGTTCCTAGTTGACCTGCTGGCAATATGGAAATGATGGCACAGGAGAAGTTAGCAACATTGGATAAATATGTTTTATTTTGGCTTCCTTTTTGTTATATTTCCTATTTAATACCTCATAAATCTGTTTAGCAATAACACAGAATTTTCTAGATCAGCACAAGAATTTCATTTAGTATAAATAAAAGATGAAAGTGTTTCCTCTTATTATTGCTAAAGTCATGTAGCATACTGTAAAACACAGGCTTTTGGAGAACCAAGGCTTGATATATGAAAATATTATCCATAAACACTGTAGTAGAAAGACAGGAATCAACACTTTACCAATACTAGAGCTAGGACAAACATATTCTTTTTTTTTTTAATTTTATTTTATTTTATTTGAGAACATACTGTACAAAGGGGCTACAATTACATGGGCAGGATAATGCATACATTTCTTACCAAGCATTGCAGCCTCCTCCTTTGTTTACCCTTCACCTCCCTTCCCCGCCTCCCCCTCCCCCCACCCAATTATACCCCCCCACACACCGACATTGTAAAGCTGGTTTTGAGATGACATTTTGTACTTCTCATTGTTGCAACAGGTCCACCTGAATCCTTAAACGACTTGTTTTTCCCCATCTCCTCCATATGTTATACTGACATCAAATATAGTGAAAGCAGGGGTTACATTGTGGGGGAGGGACATACAAAGCAACAAAGAAATAATCTTATAAATGCGTTAGAAACACATGCATGAAAGAAACGAAAACATTAAAATACATATTTAAGGGTTCATTTTCCTAACATCACATTATCTGACCTTTTCCGCTTGACTCATACCTATACTAGATATTGCAAATAAGGGAAACCATGGGACCTATGCTTCTTTGGGCCTGGCTTACTTCACTTAAGATAATTTTTTCCAAGCCTTTCCATTTCCTAACAAATGGGGAAATGTCATTCTTTCTGATGGAGGCATAGAATTCCATTGTGTATATATACCACATTTTCTTGATCCATTCATCTACTGAGGGGCATCTGGGTTGGTTCCATATCTTAGCTATGGTAAATAATGCTGCAATAAACATAGTTGTGCTGGTAGCTTTAGTGTGGTCTTGTTTGTAAACATTTGGGTAAATGCCCAAAAGTTGGATTGCTGGATCATAGGGGAGATCTATGTGAAGTCTTTTGAGGAACCTCCATACTGCTTTCCAAAGTGGTTGAACAAGTTTACATTCCCACCAGCAATGAAGTAAGGTTCCTTTCTGTCCACATCCCCTCCAGCATCTGTTGTTGTTAGAGTTCTTGATTTTTGCTGTTCTAACTGGAGTGAGGTGATATCTCAATGTTGTTTTGATTTGCATTTCTTTTATGGCTAGGGATGTTGAACATTTCTTCATGTGTCTATTGGCCATCCTTCTTTCTTCTTCAGAGAAGCTTCTCTTTAAGTCTTTCGCCCACTTATTTATTGGGCAGTTGTTTCTTTGAGGATTTGTTGTTGGGTGGTTTCATTTTTTGAGTTCCAAGTATATTTTAGATATGAGACCTTTGTCCGTTGTATGGCTAGTAAAGATCTTCTCCCAATCGGTGGGCTTTCTATTGATCTTGCCAGCTATGTCATTTGCCCTGCAGAAGCTCTGCAATCTTATGCAATCCCATTTGTCCAACCTTTCTTTGATTTGTTGTGCTTCCGGGTCTCTATTCAGAAAATTTCGGCCTGAGACAAGGAGACCTAGGGTTTCTCCTATTCCATCCTGTAATATTTTCAGAGTGTCTGCTTTGAGTTCAAGGTCTTTGATCCATTTGGAGTTGATTCTCGTGCAGGGTGATATATAAGGATCTAGCTTTAGTTTTCTACATGTAGTTAACCAATTTTACCAGCACCATTTACTGAAGAGGCTGTCTTTCTTCCATCCTATTGTTTTAGCTTCCTTATCGAAGATTAGATGGCTATAGGTCTGTAGGTTCCTTTCTGGGTTTTCAGTTCTATTCCATTGGTCCTGAGGTCTGTTCTTATGCCAATACCAAGCTGTTTTGATTACTATGGCTTTATAGTAGAGTTTGAAATTTGGTATTGATATTCCTCCAGCAGTGTTCTTTCCGTTGTGGAGCATTTTTGCTATTCGGGGTCTTTTATTGTTCCATATGAATTTTTGGATTGCCTCTTCTATTTCCTTGAAGAATGAGGGTGGAATTTTGATAGGTATCGCGTTGAATTTGTAGATAGCCTTGGGAAGTATTGCCATTTTCACGATGTTAATCTTGCCAATCCAGGAGCATGGGAGGTTTTGCCATTTTTTAAGTTCTGTGTTGATTTCCTTTTTCAAGATTTTAAAGTTTTCATCATAGAGGTCCTTCACTTCTTTGGTTAAGTTAATTCCTAGGTATTTTATTTTTTGTGGGGCTATTACAAATGGAGTTGCTTTCCTAATTTCAGCCACACTTTTCTCATTGTTGGCATATAGAAAAGCCATTGATTTTTGGGGGTTAATTTTATAACCTGCTACTTTGTCAAAGTTTTGAATCAGCTTGAGTAATTTGGGAGTGGAGTATATGGGATTCTTTAAATACAAGATCATGTCATCTGCAAAGAGGGAGAGTTTTATTTCTTCTTTCCCTATTTGGATCCCCTTTATGTCTGCATCTTGTCTTATTGCTGTAGCTAGGCATTCTAATACTAGATTGAAGAGAAGTGGAGAGAGTGGGCATCCTTGTCTTGTTCCTGAGTTAAGAGGAAATGGCTTTAGTTTTTCACCACTGAGTATAATGCTGGCTGTAGGTTTGTCATATACAGCCTTTATTGTATTGAGGAATGTTCCATGGATTCCTAATTTTTCCAGAACCTTCATCATAAAGGGGTGTTGGATCTTGTCAAATGCTTTTTCTGCATCTATTGAGATAACCATGTGGTTCTTATTCTTGCTCCTGTTGATGTGATGAATAATATTAATTGATTTGCGTATATTGAACCAGCTTTGCATCCCTGAAATGAATCCTGTTTGATCATGGTGTATGATTTTTTGGATGAATTGTTGAAGTCGATTGGTCAAAATTTTGTTGAGAAGTTTTGCATCAATGTTCATCAAAGAAATGGGTCTATAGTTCGACAAACATATTCTTTAGGGAATACATAGACTTGCATTTTAAATAAGTGCATTTAATAGACTTGCATTCATGTTGGAATGGCAGGATTCAAAATAACAATTTCAAAGAAAAATAAGCGAATGGTTTGCTGTGACTAGTTTAATTTCTAAAAATAACCTTGTAATTTAACTGTTCCTAAATGTCTCCTTCGTCTTTTTTGGTGGGGGGGTCCAGTTGTGGGGCCTGAAATCTGGGCCTGGGCGCTGTCCCTCACCTCTTCAGCTCAAGGCTAGCGCTCTACCACTTGAGCCACAGCACCACTTCTGGCTTTTTTTCTTTTTGCTTATGTGGTGCTGAGGAATTGAACACAGGGCCTCATGCATTCAAGGCAAGCACTCTACCACTGAGCCACCTTCCCAGTCCCTTCTTCCTCTTATATTTCATTTTCCTACTAAGTGCTATAAGTATAAAAGTGTGTGTGTGTGTGTGTGTGTGTGTGTGTGTGTGTAGTGTGTGTGTGTGTGTGTGTGTATGGTACTTATAGATATGTTTATGTTAAAACATTTATATATAGGAAGAAACTAAATTATATGTAGGTATATAATATTGCATATTATATAGCATATATAATATACTTTTTATTATTGTGTTTTTATATATGTATGTGTTAAAATATTGTTAGTTACTTTATCCTAACTTATATTTTTGTTTTGCAGGTACTATTCATTTAGTGATCATTATAAAAACATTTTACAGGAGTTGTGATGGTCTTAAATTTAAATATTTAACTGATAAATAATTTAAAATTGTGTATATAGCATTTAATATTACATAACATTATATAGAAAAATTCTCTTTAAGGTCAATGTTACATCTATACTATCTGATGTTTTTTTCTCTTAAGCATTCATTATTTTTGTAATTTAAAAAAGCTATATATAAGGAAAATAAATCAAAGAGCTTTTAATCTTAGAAATAACTTTTCATTGAATGCTTGACCTAATCAAAACAGATCTGTGTAACATACATTCAGCACTAATTATTAATTAAGTGGTTGGAAAGTATTATTTAACAGCAGGAGGCTCCTAATACAAATTTATGTCAATTTAAGGAAATTTTCTACATTAGGATATAAATCAAATTTTTGCAACCTGGGTTTTCCCTTGATTTAGGATATTATTTCAATCTTACTTCATATTAGCTACATAGAATAAAATGAGCAATAGATAATAATATTTGAAAGGTGTTTTTCTTTCAGTTTTTCATTCTTTATCTTGGTATCTTTTCTTAGTGAGCTATAGCTGAATCCATCATCATGAATTTGAGAACGTTGTTTAATTCCTTAAAGGGAAGCACCACACATATGCTCTACGAGCTCTCATGGTGTTACCTGTCTGATTAGTCTGTAATATATGACAAATACATTCTTTATATTCTATGTCATCCATTGAACATTGTAGCCTAGCCTAAGCTACACTTAGGCTTACATTAGCCATTTCCTGAGCATCATCACCATATACAAATCCTAGTTTATACTGATGGGTGAAATATCTCATAGCATATTTTGGATGCTGATATTTAAAAATAGAAATGGCTATAGAGTGCACTGAAGAATGTCAGTCATCCTCTTACAATTCTGTAGCTGACTGTGTCAGGGCTCCTGTCCAGCATTTCAGGGAAAGACCCTTCTGCACCCTCAAGCCCTGGAAAAGCAGTCCATTTCAAAATTACAACTATTGTTTCTGCTGAGTGCCTACTGCTTTGTCCAGTTATAAAAATGCAAGTTTAGTCAAACCATCACAACCTTGGTGAATGGAACCTTGGGATCTGAAGCTGGCAGAAGGCTACAGGTCCCCAGGTACCCCAAACCTCAACTCCATGGTCTGATCTCCATTACTGCCTTACTCCCCGTGGCTGCTGTTTGCAGCACAGCATCATAATTATTTTCTTAACTCTTACCCTTAATTTATAGCAAAAATCTCTCTCATCTGTAAATATATAGCATTTTTAAAATTCCCCAACACTTCTTTGACTCATTCCAGGTATATTTATTTTCAAGTATGAAACTATGATAATGTTACTCTTCAACTGATAACCTTTTACTTCGCAGCACTCAGTATAAACTCCTTGCATCATCCACTAACTTTCCTCACTAATTTCTTCAAACTCTTAGCAATATGAAACTCTTGTAAGTAAACTAGACTATATATGCTCAAATAGTTCATGTGTTCAAATAAGTGCACATTATTTTTTGGGAGGGGTCCAGTCATGGGGCCTGAACTCTGGGCCTGGGCGCTGTCCCTCAGCTCTTCAGCTCAAGGCTAGCACTCTACCACTTGAGCCACAGTGCCACTTTCGGGTTTTTCTTTTTGCTTATGTGGTGCTGAGGAATTGAACCCAGGGCCTCAGGCATGCAAGGCAAGCGTTCTACCACTGAGCCACCTTCCCAGCCCTGTGCATATTATTGTACAAGATAGGGTTTCATTTTTATTATTCATCTGCTTGTATTTGCTCATTAATTTATTAAGACATGTACTGGTTACCATAATTTTTTTTTTATCATTTATACCTAAAAGGTCTTTTCCATCCTCCTTTCTGAGCTAACAGCTCACTTTCCCACACTTTTAGTGTAGAATTGAATTATTTCTTTATCATACTGAAATGTAAGCACTTTAAGAGTAATAAATCTTGTTTTATTATAAATATTCAAATAATACAGTCATACATATGATATGTACACATATGCACATATATAAACACAGAGACATATAAATACACACATATACATATATATTTTATATATTTTTCAGGATGGAAGCCTCAAGAGTTTAACAATTAGTACACATTTAATGGTTCCATGTTGCGCATAGAAATAACCAAAATGTTATAGCACAAAATGAAACTGCTATCTTTGAAAATTCTACAGCCAGTATTTTCTTTTTTTCTTTTCTAAAACACCTAAAATTTCTAATTTTTCACTTTTCAGAAATCATAGTATAAATTGTACAAAGCCCACTAGCATACAATGATGACTCATCACAAATTACAAGGCAAACTATTTTAATATATCTGTGATCACAATGGACACCAATAATTTACAACCTAGTCAATATTTTAGTGAAATTGTAAGTCTACAAGTCCCCTTCCTGAGATGTCATCAAATACAGTACAAAGAAATTAAATCCTCCTGAATGTCCATAAACTCATTGAATAAAACCTGTCTGGGCATTGACAAGGACATATTACTGTATTTTATTTTATGTTCCCATCTGAACAAATTAATATAATCAACATAACTTTAGAATCAATTAACTATCATTTAAGCTCACACAATGCTTTTCCATGAAAAATAGAAGAGCTGAGAAATCAGATGAAAGGGATTTAGGTCAGTAGAAAAGCAATCCTATAATGTTGGAAGATGTCAGGATAAGCTGACAAACCAACATCTGCTTGACAGTCATATGGGGCAAGGATTTGAAGAAGAAGGAGAAAAAAAAAGAAAAAAAGAAGAACATACGAATAAAAAGATAAAGAACAGTAAATCTTTGGTATCACATCCTTATAGGAAAACAAAAGAGGACCCACTAAACAAAAATCTATCTTCAAGACTTCCAATTCTATCTAATCCAAAGCCAATCACTGTAGTTAGGAAGAGAGCTCAAGCTGGTTGCAATGCACTCAATTGCTATTTTCCCTTGATGTGTCTATACCACACACTCTCATTTTCTGCCATCTTTATTGTCTAATAAGTTCACTTATTACTTTTAATTATACTTGTTTTGCATGGATTCTTTTCTTTCAAATACAAGGAGTGAGAATGTTTAACTGCCCTATACTTTCTGGTAACATATTTGGTGTATTGGCCAGGCATATGAATTGAGTGTGCATTTTGGGGGTTTGGACTAAGCAAATAGTAACCAAAATAATTAAGTTCAAGTATCATCATTGTTTTTATATTTCAGTTTGAATAGATCGTTAGATTATGGGATAAGAATTAGAGAGGGTAGAAAAAAAACCTACTTCTGTCCTTATTGTCCTTATCTTGGGGTTCATTTTGCTTCACATCATGTCTGGTCCTTTTGTCCTTTTCCACTTGTCCCAGACATATACTAGTTATTACAAATAAGGGAAACCATGGGACCTATGTTTCTTTGGTCTTTGCTTACATCACTTTATATAATTTACCATGTGATTTTTCTTTGTTTCTTTGTATATTCCTCCTGCACGGTATAACCCCTGTTTTGTATAACTCTTGTTTTCACTGTATTTGATGTCGGTGCTCTGCATCTTGTATATACACTTCTCTAATTTGGAGAGGGGAAGGGAAAAAACAAAATGCTTAAATAGGTATACAGGCTGACCCATTGTAACAATGAGATGTACAAGACACTATGTCGAAGAACTAACATTACAATTTAGGGGGGACGAAGAGCATATTTGTGGAGGTGGGAGTTAAGGATGGCAGGGGAAAAACAAAGGAGGAGGCAGCGATGCTTGATAGGAAATGTACTCATTACCTTGCTTGTGTAACTGTAACCCCTCTGTACAATATTTTTTACAATACAAACGTATTTAAAAAAGAATTACAGAAGCTAAACAGTCTGATTGTTGATTAGTTTGAGAATCCATATTAGGAAAAAAATAATGAAAATTTAATTCCCCAAATCAAATATTTTCTCTGTAATCTTCTTTTAACAAAAAGTGCGAAGAAATAGTAATTCCTATTAATAGTTTAAGAATTTTTCTATGTGGAAAAGAAATGAATAAGGCATGATATATACATTTTTAAAATTATGATAATTTTAATTACTTATAGTATTTTGTAATATTATACCCTCAAATTAAACTACAGGATTAAGGTGAAAGCAAATAATTTTTCAATCTGCATGGCCATTACTGCTCACTTATTGCATATTGTATATTGTATTTTGGTTGTAAAGATGTGAACAGAACAAGTTAAACAATTGCCAGTTGATATACTACATTGTAAGGGGCATAAAAGGAGTCTATGAGGAAAGATTATAGTATTTATCTACTTGGGAAATTATTTTAAGCGCATATTTATGGTTACTATTATTATTGCTTGAAAATAAAGAGAGTTAAAGAAATACAACAATGAGATTAGGTGCTGGAATTTCAGTAAAATTCCTAGCACTGCATCTAGACTTTATCACTTACTTTGTTATTTCAAGCAATTCACTTAACATCTCTGAACATTAATACCTGCATGTGTATAAAAGAAATTATTGTGCTCATTCACATGAGATGACATGTGTGTAATACTTAGTTTATTGGCCAGCACTCAATTAACATGAAATCATATCTGTCTATTCAGCTTTCATTAATATAAGTCAATATTCATAGCAAGTTTTATTTAATACTCAAGATGAATTTGACTTTGTGCAAATAGTTATTTACATCTAAAATAAACTTTAGTATAGTAGCTCATTCACTCACTCAAGATTTCCAGTAATTTTAATCTCTGACTACTACCAAAATGAATTTTCTCTATAAAAATACAATACAATATGCCTTCTTGATATGTTGCATAGAAAAAATAGTTAATTTATTGCCTCTTTTGTCTACTTTTTTATTTAAATGTTGTTGTAAAAGTGATATACAGAGGGATTACAGTTACATATGTCAAGTAATGAGTACATTTCATGATGAACAATGTCAACCCCCCTCTCATTCTCTCTCAGTTTTTCCCCTGTTGACCCCACTCTTCCCCAAGCTGTACAGTTCATTTCCAACAGACATTATTTGGTTCATCTTTTTAAAATGATTTCTATATTTCCTCTTCCCCTCTTCAATAAGATAACCTTATATACAGGACAAAGTGTACAGAAATTAAAAAATAGCAACAAAATGGAATAAGCCAAAGAAAAAATGGAATAAAAGAATCACAAATAGTACAATGAAAACATCTTGTTTCCATTTTCTAAATTTCATTTCAATACGCATCATTTTATATGATCATAGGCATATAGATATTGAGCTCTTGTGATCCTCTCCTAAGAACATGTTCCTTTGCTCTCACAGTGTGAATGTTTATAGTGCTGTTTAATTAATCATGTCCAAGTATAATTATTTGCCTCTTACTATCCATTGAGTTTACTTGTAGATTTATAGTTATATTCTAATTATTACAAATTAGGGAAAGCATACAGCCTATTGAGAATGGCCAGTGGACACATATTCGACATTTCTGGCCATAAAAATGCAAATCAAAAGAAGTTTGAGATTCCACCTCACCCCAGTTAGAAACTGTCATTATTAAGAAAACTAACAAAAACAGATGCTGGTAGGGATGTGGCCAAAAAGCAAGGCTACTACACTGTTAGTGGGAAAGTATACTTCTGGAAAGCAGTATAGAGATTCCTGAAAAGATTAAACATAGAGCCTTCCTATCACCCAGCAATCCAGCCCTAAGCTTTTGTCCAAGTAACCACAAACCAGGTCATACTAAAGCCAACAGTACAACCATGTTCATTGCAGCATTACTTACCATAATTAAAATATGTAATCAATCAGGATGCCCCTGGATGAATGAATCAAGAAAATGTGGTATATAAACACAATGGAATTCTATGCTTCCATCAGAAAGAATGACATTACTCGATTCATAAGGAAATAGAAAATGTTGGAAAAAATATACTTAGTGAAATTATTGGCTCTTAATATGGAAAATACTTTCAAGACAAAGTCTGTCTATCATTGTCAATTGCCAAGTTCTTTTGATATAAATTTATTTTCACACACACATTCATACACAGCGCTGGAACTTAACTATCCTAGTGGGAAAAATAGAAAAATCATAATGTAATTTGTACTTAGCTTTCTAGAATAAATTTTGGCTTACTGAGATTAATTAGGAAGCACAGTTATTAAAATAATTACAAGATTCATGAAGCCATTCTCTGCCAAAGGGAAAGTTCAAACACCAATGCTACATCTTCTCTTTCTAAATAACTACTTTTTTTAGTACATGCACTTTCTAACCTGACAAAATATGTTATTATTTTTTGAATTCAGATATTTTTGGATTAATAACAAAAGATGAGGTGATTTGGGGACGATATGCATGCAAACTGCTAACTTAAATTACAGAAGAATCATAGCCAAGGGCTTACACAAAGGTAATCACGTTGGTGAGAAAAGTGTCTTATCTACAACTGCTTTTCAAGGTTGCCTGCTGCTTATGGATTTGTTAGCTTCATAATGTTTTTCACAAAGGAATTCTTTTTGAAGTAGTAACAGGAATGTGTGAAAAATCTGAGTATGATGCATAAGCAATCTTCTCCTTGCAGATGCTAATTACCTGCTTGCTGCAACTCTAAAGCTGTTGTCAATGTATTTGTGACTGTTCCTTTCTGCTGGACAACACAGGGGCAGGTTATGAAGAAATCCTGTAAAGAGCCAGATACGGTACATATGTGATAAAGCTTAGTAGTTCAAAAGTCTCTCCAAGTGCATGTGTAAATGTTTTTGATATTTAGCTCCCTTTAAGTGAAAGATGAAATGCATCAATTGAAGCTAAGTGTGTACTCTGATTTTGGCAGTGAGATAATTCCTCATCAAATGTGAAGTCTCTGATGCACTCTCAACAAATTCCAAAGGATGCTATCAAACTCTTTCCAAAAGGAACCGAATGTCTCAGAAAAACAAAAACAACAACAAAAAATTATCTCTTTCACAGAACACTCTTTTGTTTAAATCAGTCACGATAATGCAAGAAAAACAGCAGAAAGAAAAACCTTTCAAGGTCACATGGAATAACTGAAATTCGAAGCTCTTACAAATGAGTAAAAGATTGTGAACAAATGTAAAGGCTAGGAAAAATAAGAAATAGAATGATCTCCAATGAATGTATATTTTCCTTTGGAGAAAAAAATTAATATAAAGCAAAACCTTGAATAATTTTTAAAAACAGAAAAATAAGTTTTCCACATCAATGGAATAGCTCAGCTGATCACCGATGTCTTTAACAAACATTCCATATGTAGAATTTCAGAAAGCAATGAGTCTGCTAGGTGTGCTATTGGGTTCTAACAGTTCTACTGTCTGCTTAGACACATTGTACATATAATGAAAGCTATTATTAAGTACATATAAAGTTATAAATATAGGAGATAATAGGAAAAACTAGATTTTAGCATGTGCAAGATTTTGTAAAGCTTAAAATTTGTCCCCCTTAAATGTGCAGGATAAGTCCTAAAGTCTATTAACGTACACTCTTTTTATTTCTAATTTGACACAAAAGGAAATTTCACATGGTAATAGTGTTTGCTTGATGTAGCATTTAAATCAATGCTACTTTTTGCCAAAATCATTATCTAAACTTTTTGTAAGCAGAAAAGTTATAACATTAGATAAGTCTAGAGAAGAATTTCCTTGCAAAAAAGGAAATACCCACATCATTGGTAACTGAAACAATTACAGGAAAATCAGAAAGGACTTGTTTGGAAGAGCACATGGGTAAAGAATTAAGAAACCCTCAAAAGCATACTGCTATTTTGTATCACATTGAACCCAATTTTATCTTCCTATAAATTAAGTTAACTTGCTGGGAGCTGGTGGCTCGCTCAGATCTGAGGATCGCAGTTCAAAACCAGCTTGGCCTGCAAAGTCCATGAGACTATCTCCAATAAACCATGGTGCTGTGGCTTAAATGGTAGAGTGATGGCCTTGAGCTGAAAGCTGAGGGCCGGTGCCCAGGCCCAGAGTTCAAACCCCACGACCGACCAAGTAAAATAAAAGTCAATTTCTAAAAATGCAAAAAGGAATGAGCAAATTAAAAAGCATTTCTGTTAGTGTTATCTATTCTTATATAACTTTAACTTCGGTCAAATGAAAGCAATTTTTTTGCAGATAATAATGTTGAAAATTTCAATAAAAATTTACAAAAAGCTAGGAAACACTTGGGGATCCACAACAAACACAAGTACAACATGCCCAAATATCGGGGAATAGTTCATATAACTAACAGAGAAATTATTTCTCTGATTGCTTAACTGTGTATACAAGTAGATATGATCATCTGCATGGCATACACACACAAACTACCCAAGAATGGTATAAAAATTTGCCTTATCAATTAAGCTGCATCCTGTTGTACTGGTCTGGTGATGGTGCACAGGATCCTTGATTAACTTGGCATGAACAAGTCCTTAGAAGACTAATTGGATGTGACTAGAGATGAATAAAATGTGGAAATCATGGATGTTAAACCCGATGCCTTCACTGGCCATTTTGATGCATGCCTGGCCAGAACTACAACTGCAATAAAGTGTTAGGGTCCTGAGGAGCTGCAATGGGAGGTTTTTCTATTCTTCATAGAATGGACAAAGCAAGGATTACCATGCAGTACATAGGAAGCTCATAGTAGGCAACAAGATGAAGATTCTTATAAGAAGCACTTCTATCCATACATAAAAGAACAACATAATTGAAGACATGATGGAGAAGAGTAAAGAGAAATCATACCACTTGCGAAGGAATCCAATCTATGAGATAAAGCCCAAGAAAGAGGTCAGATAAAAGAGGTAGAATTATCCCCAGATGTCCATTGCTTAGAAGATTGAGAAGCTCAAGAGAAGGTCAGCTTCCTCAGAGCTCAGAATCAGACTGCTAAAACCTAAATCATACAATATCCTAAGAAGAATTTTTTCAGAAAGATAATAAATTTATTGACATAACACACACACACACACATACACACACAACACACACACACACACACACACACATATATATATATATATATATATATATATATACATATATATATATATATACAGAGAGATTATCTTTTTTTGTTTTGTTGTTAGAAATCCTCTTCTGTGTTTCACTTGATCATCACTCCTGACCTTTATTCCCAGTTAGGCATCAGTTAGGTGTACATTTGGTAGGTAATATAACTGAACATGGACCAGGTAAGAACCGTAGTGACACTCATACAACAAAATATCTTATGAAAAATGCAATGGGTCTCATATCGGGCACATTGATAGTAAGCTTTCTTTTAGAACAAGGAAATATCTTAAGGAAACACATTGTAAACATCCACAACCCAAAGACAAGTGACCCTTTAAAATAGTGACACATTCTTTAGACAATATTTTCAGACTTCAAGAAGAAAAGGAAGGAGAAAAGAAGAAAAGAAAGAAAGAAGAATGGGAATGATGTAAGGAGAGAAGGAAAGAAGAGGGATAGAGAGAAAACCATAAAGTGATTATATATAACCACATTAATAAAAATATGGTGATAAAAATGTGCAATCACTTATAAAGGCTAGGACTTCTCTACAAAGGGCCTATCTGGGCTAATGCTTAATGGTAAAACCATCTGCCATAACCGTATATAGTGAAAGAGTAGCTAGGCAGAACGACCAGAGTCACAAGTCATCAAAATGGTACAAGGTGACAGACATGCTCCAGGAAGACATGAGAAATGCCCCTCCAGCCCTATCACAGTTTGATTCTACTGGAGGTAGCCATGGGAAGTACAGAACAAACTTGAATTTGCAGAGAAACAAATACTAAAACACAAATGGATGTATATTCAATTTACAGATATTGATTTTACTCTAGCTAGATGAGAACTTTGCACTGGGTTTTGAGCAAAGATTCAATGAATTTCACACAAAGATTTGAGTAATCACTGCAGCTTCCAGAAGAGTAGAGAGAGGCAAAGGTGAAGTGCAGCAACTGTGAGGCTTCATCACAGTGATTTGTGTATGCAAAATGGTGGCTCAGGCCAGAATGAGGACAGGTAAGAAGATCAGACATTTTTAAAGGCAGACCCAGTCTCATATCCAAATGTGTGATGCAAAGGAAAAAAATCACTTTTGACCTCACATACTTAAAATGTAGAAAAATAAAATGTTATCAGTGAGTTTGAGAGGATGTTGTGTGGAGTAGGTGTGAGAGTTTCACCTCAGGCATGTATAATATGAAATAATTATTAAATACTTCACTAGAAAAGTTGAATATACAGTTGAAGTTCTAAGTCTTGAGTTTTAGGAGACATAACTGTATTAGGGATTGTGTTTCTTACTCATGAATTCCTAAGATATTTTTGCATAAATACACTCATTACTATAATGAAGAGGTAGAAGAGGACTGTGAATGAGGTTTTGTCTTAAATCAACATTATCACAATAGAGGTGAAAGAAAGAAATAAAAAAGGCCAGGAAAGCAAAGCTGAAAAGTAATCCTTAGAGAAAGTATATCAAGGAGAAGATTTTTTTTGTCAGTTATGGGGCCTGAACTCTGGGCTTGGGTGCTGTCCCTGTGTTCTTCAGCTCAAGGCCAGTGCTCTACCACTTGAGCTACAGTACCACTTCCAAGGAGGAAAATTCTTAAGTATATGATTCTGAAAGCTAATGCAAAATGAAAGGTAATGTAAAATGTGTGATGAGTCAGACAGGTTGAGAAAAGGTAGAACTATTGACAACAAAAATGGCATTCTTTGCTAGAGTGAGGCTACATACTGATCAGCATGGTTTAAGGACAGAACATGGAATTTCAAAGCTGTATTAATAACTAATACTTATAGATATTTGCTGCCTAGGGATGCTAAAGGACAAAATGTTTGTTGATAAGAAAAATAGGATCAAGGCAAGAAAAATTCTTATGTTTTTAAATGTGAGGAATTTCATTATATTTATGCTGACTTACAGTGTATTTTATTCAACATATCACAGAGATTTTTTTAAATTTTTTTTTTGGTTTGTCGTGGGGCTTGAAATCTTGGCCTGGGCACTGTCCCTCAGCGCTTCAGCTCAAGGCGAGCGCTCTACCACTTGAGCTACAGTGCCACTTCAGGTTTTCTGGTGGTTTTATTGGAGATAGGATTCTCACGGTCTCTCCTGCCTGGGCTGGCTTTGAACCGCGATCCTCTGATCTCAGCCTCTGAGTGGCTAGGATTACAGGCGTGAGCCACCAGCACCTGGCCATATCACAGAGATTTAATGTTAATGAAGATACCTTTGTGTTTTTGCCATAATCATACTTTTAAAAAATGTGAAATATCAATCATTATTTTATAAAACAGAAATATAGAAGATTTTACCCCATATATAATTATAGATTCTAATTTCAACTGACAGGACATTTGAAGGCTACTGGCACCCCATTTAGTATTCTAGGATTTATCAATGATTAGATAAGAGAGATGATACAATCAATATATTTGACTGTATTTGGAGGTAGAAGTCGGAAATTTCTTCAAATAGTCTTCAGTGGTAGGAGACAAAAGTTCCAGGGTGCAGGTTAGGTAAATGAAGTGTGGAGTTCAGAGAAAAATGGGATGGATATTAACTAGCTGAAAGTGCTAAGATATGAAATCACCATTAACATGAATAGAGTTTCCTGTTAAAGTCCATGTTTTACATTTATTGTTCAGCCAATGCATTTGTGTTGTTTTATTCTTGTTGTTTTTAAATTTATCTTTATTGTCAAGGTGATGTACAGAGGGGTTACAGTTACATCAGCTGTATATCTGGATTTGACAGGGCATGATTTTACTGCTTGAGTTAAAGAAAGCAAGAGAGCACAGGAGAATTGATAGTGTGTCTTTGACCATAAACTAAAACTGGAAAAAGGAAAGGACATTAGAAGATAACTGAGAACTTAACAAATATCAAGCTTGATGATTTTATTGAGGTTATTGATTGTTGAGGCGTGGGTTACCTAAGTAATTACAAACATAGCAAGACAGCTGATATAATCATAGTTTTCCAAAGGACATTCTTTAAAAATTGGAGCATTACTTTTAATCTTTACTTTAGTGCCTTTTGGAGGAATTACCATTGAGATAAATTTCACAATATCATTCAGATATAAAGTGCCTCCATGCTCAACTGCATGAAGTCTAGTGTGAAGTTTACTGTGAAGTCTCAAGAAGTCCAGTGTGACTCTAACCTCTTTTTATTCATTTATAATATAATGTAACTAATTTCATTGTATGTATTCCAATATCGCAGTTGATTCAGAAACCTTACATGGTAAAAGTAAAGCCAACTATTTTAATCTTTCCTTAAAGTGAATTGTTAAAACAAAACACACAAAAGAAAGATGAATAAAAAGACAATGAAAAGGCTGAGTTATTCTTTCCGTTACAGCCACATAATTGTTTAGCTTTATCAAAAAGAATACCAATATCATGATTGAAATACAGGCTTTCTTTCCCAGAAAGATATGGAACACATTGTTAGAAGAAAAGACCTAAGCAAAATCCTTGCCGACCTGATTTTCCCACTTATGCAAGGAGTTAAAAAAACATAAAAACAAAAGCCTTATTGTACCTTTGTGAAATATTAGGCAGAAGGATGAAGTTAAACAAGCCCAGCTGTACCAATGTCATCACATATTTCCATAAAAACTGCAAGCATATATACCTATAAAAAGGTATTTTGAACTCTACACACATAGTGACTATAAAATATCAGAATTTTAAGATAATATTTTAGCAGGATTTTAAAGATTATATAACCCCAGTCCAATAGCATGACACAAAGATTATAATTCTGTAGAACAATGTTACTTTCATATCATTTAAATGAAAATAAAACCATAATAAACCGTTAAATCATAAACTTCATCTGTGGGATAATTCACTGATAATAGTTACATGAAATTACTTACGGCAAGTTTTCTATGTCATTGGTAATTTTTGTTTTTGTCTGTTGTAGGGCTTGAACTCTGGCCTTGGGTGGCATCCCTCAACAGTTCAGCTCAAGGTGAGCACTCTACCACTTGAGCCACAGCACCACTTCTGGCTTTTGGGGTTAAATTGGAGATAAGAGTAGCGAGCTTCAGTTTTCTGCATGTGGGTAGCCACTTCTGCAAAGCACCATTTTTTGAAAAGCTTGCTTTTCTTCTGTCCTGTACTTTTGGCTCTCATCAAATATGAAGTGGTTATAGGTCTATGGATTTATTTTTGGGTCTTCTTTTCAATTCCATTGGTCCACAAGCATATTCTTGTCATGCAACATAGGCTGCATGTTTTCCCTCATTTATGGTAACTAGAGGATGCCTATAAATCTACAAGTAAACACACTAGATAATAAAAGACAAAAGAAATTACACTTGGTCATGATAAAGTATACAGCACTCTAAACATTCCTTCAGTGAAACCAAAGGAGGATATTCTTATGCTATGTGCCTTTGATGTTTATCAAAACAATCCAAGAATGGAAATGAGTAATTTTTTGGTGTTATTTTGCTTTTTTGTTTGTTTGTTTTCTCCTTTGTCGCTGTTTTAGTTTTCTGTTACTTCTGTCTTGTATGTGAGTTTTTTTTTCTGTTTGGGGGAGGGTAACAGTAAGCACACAAAGTATGTACAAATGCAGCAGTGATATTCACTAGACACTATGTTGAAACATACAACTTATGGGGAAGTGGAGGGAAAAACTGGGAGAAAACATGGGAAGAGGTGACACTGTTCCAAAAGAAATGTGCTCATTTTCTGACAAGTAATTTTAATTCTTCTGTAAATAAACTTTTACAATAACAATAAAATATATATTTAAAAAAGAAACGTCAGAGACTCAGAAAAAGGTATAAAAAGCACGTTTAATGATAAAGGCAAGAAGAGGAGTTGGGGAAAGGGAGAGTGGTGGGTGCCTAGTATCAAGGTACAACATATGAACATGTGAAAATGTCATAATGAATCCTATAAGTAAAATTATAAAGAAAAATAATACAGTTAGAGGCATTGGGGATAGAAAAATCGAATTGAGAATATAATTAACATACACTGTATGTAGGTAATTATGTAGGAAAATATTGAAATGAAATCCATTACATTCTATAATTAAAATATGCTAATAGGATGAGATGAAAAACTATTACAAAATAAATAATGATGCATTATATTCTAAAGCACATAGTGGAATACAACACTTTAATTTGTTTCCATGAAAGACAATGTGGAGAACTCTAGCTGACAGGTTGCATTCAAATTTCATATTTACCAAGAAGAAGAAGAAGGAGGAGGCGGAGGAAGAAGAGGAGAAAGAGGAGGAGGAGGAGGGACAACAGGAAGAGGGAGAGGAGAAGGAGGAGGAGGTGGGGGAGGAGGAGGGGGGAGATGAGGAGGAGGAGGAGAAGAAGAAGAAGAAGAAGAAGAAGAAGAAGAAGAAGAAGAAGAAGAAGAAGAAGAAGAAGAAGAAGAAGAAGAAGAAGAAGAAGAAGAAGAAGAAGAAGAAGAAGAAGAAGAAGAAGAAGAAGAAGAAGAAGAAGAAGAAGAAGAAGAAGAAGAAGAAGAAGAAGAAGAAGAAGAAGAAGAAGAAGAAGAAGAAAAGATAAAAGCCAACAAAAGCCAAGTGTCAGTCTTACAAAGCTTTTGTTACTCTATTTCTTAACTCATTTCTCCTCAAATATGTAATGAAAGCAAAATAAATGTTAGGTAATTTATAGTATTCATTGCAAATTTATAAAATAGATTTCATTGCTGATCATGTGAAGATTGTGTAGACCTGTGTGTGCATGTCTTTGAATTCATTTTTCCTTGCGTGCATGAATAATAGAAATGATTTTCTCAAAAATTAGCAAATTATTTTCTCAAAATGAAGTTGGATGTACTATTTAGTCTTTATGCTTAAATAAGCTATTTACTAAGTCAGGGTTTATAAGGTAAAGGGCATGTTGCCCAAAATCAGGTATATGGGAGAGACAAGAAACAAAAAAAAATGGGGTTTGGGAAGACTTGTAATGAACCTTGTTAGACATCAAAGAAATGTCAAAAGATGACAGAAATGTAACTGGAGTTAATGGGTAAAATAAAGTTGCTGTACTTTTACTATAGTTGCTATAATTTACTCTTCAAACCAGGTTCAAATATATACATCTATATTTCAATGACTAGCTGGGTGGATGGCAGATGATATAGAATTTAAGGCCAGCCTTTGTGCTACATAGTGAGACCCTGTCTCTATTTCAAAAAGAAGTGTTAGAAGTATAGCATAGTAGTAGAGTATTTATGTGGCATTCTTTTGGACTATGGTTGAATACCAATAGGAAATAGGTTGGAATAATAGGGAATAAAAGTGAAAATATAAGGTTATCTGTTTTTAATATGTATCATAGTTTTATATTGCATTTCATAACTGGCAAGCCTTTAATATTTACATGCAAGAATGCAATATGCTATGGATTGAAAACTATGAGCTTAAGCAACTCTAGTTTCAGTCTCAAGTAGTTCCAAAGTTAGATGTCTGTTAAGGACAGAAAAACAGAGAATTTCCACAGGATAAAAGAATGGTTTTAAAAGGAGAAAAAGATAATGTATGAAAAATGAAAAGAAGGCAAAAGTAAAAGACAAAATGCTTCCATAGAAGGGGGGAAATAGTACTAAGGGAAAGAAACAAATGCTACCTTGAAATCTAACAAAGTACAGGAAAATGGACTGTACATTTTCCTGTGGGATTTTTTTTTTTTTGGTCCGGTGGTGGGGCCTGAACTCTGGCCCTAGGCGCTGTCCCTCAGTTCTTCAGCTCAAGGATAGTGCTCTACAACTTGAGCCACAGTGCCACTTCGGGCTTTTTTCTTTTTGCTTATGTGGTGCTGAGGAATTGAACCCAGGGCCTCAGGCAAGCGCTCTACTACTGAGCCACCTTCCCAGCCCCTTTCCTATGGATTGACACCATGGAAATCAAGAATTTGGAGTGAATAAAGGTAGCAAATGGCAGGAGGGAGGAAGTGGAGGAAATGGACTGAACCACTTCCTTTATGTAAAAACTAACTGTGAAGACTTGTACATATGAAACCGCATATTTACAACCAAAAAATGTAACTGGTAGGTATTCTGTTCACTTAACTCATCAAGTACAAGCCTAATATAAATAATATACTGTTTAAGAAATAAAATTCTGTACACTTTTATTATTTATGGAGTTTCCTATTTGCTGAATATTATAATTGAGTATGCCCTAATTTTGGATCCTTATATAATTTCTATTAGGTACTCTTTCATGGAAAAACATAATTACATGAAATTACTTAATGCAATTAAATTCTTTATCTAGGTGAGGTAAATAATATTCAAATGTTGTAATTTTTTGTTCAATATGCCCATTCAATTTGTAGAGCAATATGTGGAAATATAGGAGTATCTATGTGTATTCTCATCATTTCATTATTCAAAGTAGTCAGGTTATTAAAGAGAGAAAAATTCCAATCTAAGGTGTTAATCAATTATATTAAAGATAAATGACTACAAGTGTTTTATTAGGGAACAGATATTCTCAATTAACTGGACAACAAGGAAATGTTTGTTAAAATCTTGTTTAATTTTTGCTTCTGATTTCAAACACAGAATTATAATTTTAAGCACTGAATACCACCTGGAAATCCTATTATAGTGTATATTTACTAATAAACCATTTCTAGATAAACAAGCTTTCATTCTGTGGTGGTAATTGCTATTTGTTTTCAGTATTTTTCTCTCTTTATATGAACAATTAGGTAACACCTTTCTCAATCAGGTAAATATTCATGATTTTCTAAGCTAGAGGATGATGCAAGTGTCTTTAAGGTGGAAGTAGTTTATATCATTGATCAGGGAACAGGAAAAAAACATTCACTATGCTGCATTTTACTTACTATAATAGTTTCAAATGAAAAAGGAGTCATAGTCAAATCAAAGCTGTTAGGTTTCAATCCCTCATACATAGCATGCAAGAGTTGCTGTTTTTCATGAAACATAGAATATATAAAAATGTTGAAAATTTCACCGTGGAGCTAAACACAGTCCAAAATATACCTTCCAAACTGTCAAAGTAATATACATGATGAATTAATTCATAATAACTGTACAATCACACAACTTCAAGAAAAGCTAAAGACAATGCACAGTTCTATTTGTAAACATTTCTATGTGTAAAATGAGAGTAATTGGCTAGAAATTTTGGTTAAACATTTAAGGTAATCAGAATTATTTATATATTTGCATATTCTACACAGATCTTTTGTTTCAGATGCTAGGTAATGAAATTGAAAGTCAAATCTAATATATATACAGTGTTAAAGTATTCTTCACCAGACTGTTCTACACTTTCTTGTTAGTATTCAAAGCTTCCAACAGGACCTGCTTTATTTTCTTGTCATTATTTTCTTTTTGGGTACTGTTCATTAGAGTGACCCACACACTTACTCACACCTTCCTTCTGTCCATGAAAACCTATCATTCCACAGCTTCACAGTGTTCTGCTCTTTAATAACCCATGAAATGTATTGTACTATTCTTAAATCTCCCTTTTCCTCTCTTTTCTCCATTTAATCCACTCAAACAATCTCATATGTGCATGTGTGTGGATGTGATATATATACCATATTTTTGCATATATACATATTTACATATATGTATATGTATGTACAAATTTATACACATATATGTACATGTTTATGTTTGCAATGTATATTTTGATCTTTTGGGTGTAGAATCCACATATGCAAGACAACCTGTGACTTACGGAAATTCATTTACTTTGCTTAACGTAATGATTTTCAGAACCATTCATTTTCATGCATTTTGAAACCACATAGAAAAAAAATCCATCATTATTTTGAGTGAAGTTATACTTCCATTTTACTATTATATTTGTCTAATACGAAAATCAATAGAATTTGTATATATGAAGCATTATAGATAATTTTTAAATTTCTTCATAAAAGAATCTACAAAAGGAAGAACTTAGTGTCAAATGCACTCATGTAACTTGTTTTTTTTATGTTGTGCTTTTCTATGTTGCTTAAACTATTAAAATTAGGATACATTCACTATTTCCACCAAGTTGTCCTTATATCTAAATCTAAGTGCATTTCAATTCAACATTTTTTGATGTTGTTGAAAGGTGGTCATATAAGTAAACAGTTTGCAAAGAATATATACTTAGGTAGAAACTGCATACTAGTTGTTTAAATTAAGTTACCCATTCTTTTTTTTTATTCTTTTTTTTGGTCATGGGGCTTGAACTCTGGGCCTGGCCGCTGTCCCTCAGCTATTCAGTTCAAAACTAGCGCTCTACCTTTTGAGCCACAGCCTACTTCTGGTTTTCTGGTGGTTGATAGGAGATAAGAGTCTCACAGACTTTCCTGCCTGGGCTAGCTTTGAACTTCAATCCTCAGATCTCAGCTTCCTGAATATCTAGGATTACAATCCTAAGTCACCAGCACCTGGTATGTCACTCATTCTTTTTATCAAAATAATTAGTTTACAATCACAAAATTTTGGAGAACATTGCAAAATCTGAGACCACATTAATCTTTTTCATTCAAAGACATATGATTGGATTCAATCATTGACTATTTTGTGAGAATGGAATATTTCTTCCTTCAAAATTCAAATATTTCAGAAATTTTGCATTTTTGACTTCTGACTAATTGGCAGTAGATAATTTCTGGTTCAATATTGGCATCTGGATATGTGCTAATGCACATGCATGAATGGTAATAATCTTTTACTACAGAATAGTTTCCAGAATGATCTGAAAAAGCAATAAAATTCTAATTTAATTTCAAAAATATCATTTGCTTTGGTACATCTCAATGATATAATATATGATTCATCTTATGCCATGCCAGCAACACCTTCCCATAAAGTACATCATCAGTTTTTTTCAAAGATACTCAGGTCTTCTGAATCAAAAGGTTTTATGATAGGTGGAATTTGTGGGCAAGTCAAAATTAAGTGTTTAAAAATACCGCAACATATATTTGCTTGATTTATGATACAATGCAAGACAAATAAGGGTTATTATATCATGTTAATTATGTTTGAAATACACATTAATCATTTACAAAGTAAAATATGCTCAGGAACATACAAATGATGGTAAGACCTAGCAATATTGGAATTCAAAACTACAATAGTTCTTCCTGGTAGTTTTGTAGATTCATTACCTCATAGAAAACGAATTTTATATGTAATCCTCCAGATGAGGAAATGATCCTATGCCACACAATGTTTTATAGATTTATATGGAAAACAATCTGTAACCATATGCACACCAGTAATGAGAAAGTGAATTTTTGAATTTGTACAGCTTGCCATTAGGCACCCAGCTGTATAACATACTTGATTTTTCCTGCCAGCATGTTTACCTAATGCTACCTAAGTTTTTGACAGTGATGGTGATTAATCGTGATTAACTTTAATGAGAAATTAAATTGCTAGATATAAACAGTAAATTTTAATTGGCAACAGTAAGACTAATGTATGTTTTAGTGCTTTTTAACCAAAATGGAATATTATTTTTCTATTATTCAGCATTGTAGAATAAAATGTGACAAAATCACATGTTTAATTTCATATATGACACTTCATTTCTTTAATTTTTCTTTTATAAGCATAGATATCAATAAATATAAAAAATGTTACTATCTTGCCCAATCAGAACTAAGTATATGTTTCCAAAAATCATTTTGTAACAGTTTAATATATTTATAAGATAAAAAAAACACTTAGGTTTAATATAAGATAAACAATCTAGGTTTTTATTCCTCCCCTCTCTCATATTTCTATCTTCTTCTATTTTCGTTTTTTCATATTTCTTCTCTACTTCTTACATCTACTCTTATCCTTCAAAGTGAATAATTTAAAGCATAGCTAATTAAGGGCTATACATACCTAACTGCTGCAATGAAAAGATTTATTTGTGGTATATTATTTTTCATTCCAACTTTGTTATTTGGAGATAAGATACATAGGATATTGAGATCCTCCTACTTCTACTTCCTGAGTGATGACATTATATGTTTACAAAACCATGCTGTTTTAGTACTCTTTCTGTTAATAATAAGATGAAATCTGGACATGCATAATTTCTTCTGCTTGGATCCCACATTTATTAAGAATAGAGTGTTTACTTGGCCTAACATAGATGCAAATTGGAATTGTTCCAGAGATACAAACTTCTAAAAACTCTTCAAATAAAGGTGAACAAACACACACTCCATTCAGATTCTTCAACTTACTTTTAGAAAATTAATTCCAATTAGGACATAAAAAGTATTATACATTTATAGATTGCTTTTCATATTTACCATAAAAATAGTATGTTCAATTAAGACTAAATGGAACACATTATATCATACTTTGGAATCGATGATATTTTCCTTATTTTAATATTTTATAATTGAAAATTATTAAGAATTTGAACTACTGTATTATATTATTTAATTTAATCTATTATCACAGAAATAATCCAGTACATTTTCCAACTTTCTCAAGAAAAACATACTTTATTATTGCTTTTTCCTCCTTGGGTATCCCTTCAGCAAATTTGTAAGATTCAGCTATTCCCAGGTCTCATATGTGTCCACTCTTCCACAAGAGAATAAGCTCCACAACCAAGACGAGTGGCAGAGTCATGGACAAGTCTTCCCAAAGATGGGACAATGTGAATTGATCCCATCTTTGGAAGACAATATCCAACTGACCCAGAAGAGGCTGAACATCAATGTAGTATTGTTTAAGGAAAATAATATTTGTATTGGGCTCTGCACAGTGACAGACTCTAAGTAGATTTTTAACAATTCAGTAAAAGAACTCCCAATGACATATGATGTCTAAAGATAAAATGAGCTACCATATGAAAATGGAATACACATCTGATAAAGTATGAAGAAACTTAACAGTCACAATAGAAGATTGTCCTTTCCTAATTTTACTAGGTAGGAGTCCATACAACCCCTTCCCAGATTCATCTAACTCATGGCAGAAAATGATTAAGTAAAGTGTCAAGTGCTTTGCCTGTAAAAATCTCTTTAGAGAAGTTTTCATTCTGCCTAGGGTATCTGGTAGAAAGTTCATAGATGAGCTCATGCTTATTCTTTCTATATAAGCAATATTATAACTATATAATTACATTATTTCTTTTCTTAAATTGCATAGGGAGTGTCCAAACATACTCAGAAAGGAGAGAACCAACATAATGATACTTATTATACCAAGTCCCACCCAATCTGAAAAAGCTTTGTAATTACCTTTTATTATATTTTATTATAAACAGGAGACAGTTTTGTTTTAATACCAGACTAGCAACAGCTTTGGGTCCTAAGATTTGGTTGCTATATATATTTTAATTGTGCATAATGAAAACAGGATAATAGAATATAGTGTGGATTAAGAATGAAGAAAAGTTCTTGTTGGAACTTATACATTTATATGGAGCTTTGATAAGACACAATTTGAATATAAAGAACAAAGTTCCTATTGACCTATATAGATATTAAACATATTAAAAATCTATGTCAGCTATAGTTCAGGTTCAAGCTCGAAGTTACTCCAGAGGCTAACAGGGGTCGAATTGGTAATCAAAAACATCTTGTGCAGAAAAGTCTTCCAGATTCCATCTTCAATGAATCATCAAATTGCCAGGCTGCAATCATCACTTCCATATTCCAGCCCCAGCCAAAAACAAGAAAGGCATACAAGCCTGTGTGAGGTACCGATTCTTTTGTCAGCTCTAGTCTCCACAAAAAATTCAATTTCAAGGTGTAATCTTTCAAATAGGCAAACTATATTTCAATAATTTTCATTCTGTTTGCAATTTTGTATTAAATAGTAAAGAGATGAGACATTGCATATGAATCTATTTGACATATGCCAGCTAGATTGAATCTTATTTGTACTCAACTGAAATGTGAAAGAAAAACAATGTGTAAGAAAATGTGTAAGAAAAAGAAATACTACCGTAAACTAAATCCATATAAATTTATACTTTTAAAATTATGCTTAAGGTGCTTTACATATAATGTTTTCATGATCGTAATCAAAACCTGATATGGTCATGCTCAAATGGAAAAGTATATTAAGCATGCCTAGTTCAATGCTATCAGCACATATAAGGTAAGAAAGAAAAATATGTGCAGGGAATGACTGTTTACCAGTGTATTCTTTTGTAGGCAATAGTATTTTGTGGCATATGATCATTGAAAGATCTTCAATCAACTTGTAAAGGTAATATTCCAAGAAATTAATTATTTCTATTAATATTACTTCAAATGAAAGATTCTCTAACCTTTAACTATATGGGGTAATATTATAACCAGCTGTTCTTCATTTCCAGTGAGACTCTAGACAACATAGAAGTGCTTTTAATTCACAGCAGGATTTGTTTAGTTTGTACAAATGGGAGAAACAATTGACAGGAATTCATAGCATATTCTAGAAGAGATTATCAAGGGAAATACATGGAATCTATTCCACTCAGGTCAGTACAAAATAATTAGTTTAATTCTTCAACTACTCTTAAGACCATGACAAGCAGGTCAAGGAGGTAAGCAAGGCCATCCTAGAGTAGTGTCACCATGACATCATGGGAGAAAATGTTCTGTATCCTCTTTCACTTTTCCACATCCATCACTCCCTTTAATACCAACACTTTTACCTTCAATACATCAATACATATGTTCAGTGTGAATGGGCCATCTTGGTGCTTTGTTATGAGCAACTGACAAGTAAGGCCCATTTTGATATGGAAGGTAGAGATAAAATGGTGGCAATTTTATTGAAATAATGTATCTTATATTTTATCTTTAATACTGAAATATGCCTGTCACATACAATCTCATTCGAATGTTTTATTTTGTGGAAATGCATGATACATATCTCAATGGCACTCTTTTACGCTCTTATTTTCACAAAGTAAATAATGTGGATCAAAGTTTTGTGCATTCAGTAAGCATTGTATACTGTTTGAGAAAAAAACTATTTGACTCAGTTGAAGTTAAGATTGGAAAATAAGCACACACACACAAAATCACTTAGAAAATTTCTATTTTGATATGTACATTAGGTTATGTTGTCATAAGTAATAGAATATGCCCAATCAGGAAATTAAATTTTGCTTTCTTTGTAGTTGATTTACTACATGCAATTTTTGTGTTAGTTGTTTGGGTTGATTTGTTTTGGGGAAGGAGGTGAAAATATCTACAATAAATTCCCCTAGTCTTGTGTACAGGCTTCTTGGAAATAACTTTGTTGTTTATAAAGATACAGATTCTATATCCTAGTTTTCTGAATCTGGATTGAATGTATGACCTCAATTGATCAACTGACTTGTGCATAAGATGACACTTAGAGATTTCAGTAGATGACTCCAGAAGCCCTGAGACTTTTTTTGCCTTCTAAACTGCAGGCATGAGATCACAATGGAATGAAGTGAAATCACTCGAAGATGAAGAGCCACATAAAACAACTGCAAAGCCACAGTGTCAATAGAACACCCAGTATCTACATGAAGCCACTCAGAAGAGCAACTCCTCTGAGCTCAGCTCAAGTTTCTAATCCACAGTGGACTTTGCAAGCAAAACGGTGTTGTATTAATAGATTGTGTTTTGATGTGATTTCTTAAGTAGAAGTAAAACAGTCAGTCATTGATAGCATGATCCTATTACCTATCTGCCTACTTATGATTTATGGCCAAATGATATAATGTGCATATTTTAATCAGGCTTTTTTAGAAAGACAGAATTGATAGTCTGTGTATCTTTATCATCTAAAATTCATCTATCTATCTATCTATCTATCTATCATAGATATATCATTTTACATCATTTAAATATGCTCTACTATTGAACTATTCATTACATATATATATACATATACATATATGTATACATATGTATATGCCAATGATTAGATTCACTGTTCAATGTTCACAAGCATACAAAAATAATTTTAATAATATTCACCTTCTCCAATTTCCCTCCCTGTACCTATACCACAGACATTACATGTTTTATATTTCTGTCATTTTTAAAGTGTAGGTTTAAAATTATTTATTTTTTAATTTTATTTTTAAGTAGTTGTACAAAGAGGTTACAATCAGTCATATTCAGAGTACAATATATCTTGATCATGATCAATCCTTCCATAGTTCTCATTCATTATTCTCATCTCTACCATCAAGTTATATAGTTTGATTTTTAAATAATGTACAACAAGTATAAGAACTTCCTTTGCACAACTTTATTTCAAAGGATATAAATATATTTTGTATTTCTGGAAAGTAATGCCAGAAAAAATACAGCAATTGAAGAATTGTAATATAACCATTTGTGAAGCAGGAATTTAATACAACTTTTACACTTTGTAGTTTAGGTATGAAAGTTAAAATACAAATGTTTCAGAAACACAGTATTTACCCCATAAATTCTTTCATCAACTATTTTGGAACAATTTTCTGTAATGTCAAGAATTATATTTCATATATATTTGAAATGTATAAAATGATAAATTGCTTTTGATTTCAAACTTTTATCAATTTTTCATGTTATATAATATAATTTTTAAACAGTATCTCAATTAATGCAGATGATAGTGAAGTTTTTTTCTTTTTTTAGTACAATATCTAAGAAATCTATTTTCCCAGAAATATGATTAAAAGGAATATTAAGTTCCCTCCCTTCCTTCATAATTATTGATTTTCACTACACAAATTTATCAAAGTTATCTCTTGCAAATTTTTCTTTTAACTATTTGAAGCTATGAAAGTCTTTAAAATAGAAAAAAATAAATCTATTTGAATTATTACATATAAATCCTTATTTGAAATTCATATTTGATTAAGGGACTACAGATAGGTTTATATTTTCTTTACACATGTACACACATTACATTGGAAAAATCTTTATCCTTTATTTTTATTATGTACAAAAAGTTAGAAAGCAAATTTTAAAATATGTGTAATTATGACAGTAACTGTGGTAGAGATATGCTACAGAAAATAACCATTTCTAATACTCGAAATTAAAATAATACAAAATGTGGCATCAAGTCTCCTTTCTGCTATAATTATTTGTAATATGTTGTGTTCACAATTGCAGCACATAATTTATTTTTAAATAATTACACTATTTGTTCAAGAAATATATATCTTATAAAATAGTTATGTGTCTTATTTCAAATGCTCAAATAATTTGACTTCAATTTCAAAGACAAAAATTTAATTATGTAATTTCAGTCCTCAGGGGATTTTTAGATATTGAAGGAAAATATATTGTCTAATAACAAGTCTCTTTACAGCTACACACGTTTTGGACAGCATGATTGAGTACGATTTTTTTTCTCTTTTTCCATACCTTGAGAAATAACCTTTATAATCTTTGGTTTTGAAATAATGAGGTATTTCTGCCAAGCAGACACTGATGCCGGCCCTCTCTCCATGTGCACTCAGTTCTCAGATCTCATTGATCCTCATGACATCCGGAATCAAGTCTGAAGTAAGGGTTTAGCATTTTTTTTTCAGCATTGATTAGAAAATGAGCAAAGACGTTAGCACCAAATTACAGCCTGACTATATGCACTGATAAATACTCAAAAACAGAAGGAAAGAGCGGCTCTATACAGATTAATGTCACATATGTGAATTCAATTATAAAAAAATTATTTGACATATGTATCTTATGTGCGTAATAAATTAGGGAACAAAAGGTCAACCTAAGGAAGGAATGTTATTAAAAAAAAAAAAACAGGTATCAAATGGAAGCATGCATGGGCTGGCCTATACAACGTTAATACTTTAGTGCTCTATACAAACTTTTAGATAAAAATAAATAAATAAATAAATAAGCTTTCTCAACACAAGACTTCATTAATTTCTTCCTTAAAATTGTGTTGTTTTATTAAATAACTCAATTTCAAAGTTTCCAGAAAACAGTCAATCTGTAATCATTCAATATGTATGAATAATGATGAAAATTAAATGTGAATATTCATTTTAATTTTATCAATGAATCTTTTGAAATGGGTACTCATAAATCTTAACGACACTTAATGCAAGAATATGCCTACTTATCAAAGTTCATGTACATAATTCCATGGCAATTTATGAAACTACTATGAAACTAACAAATTCTAAAAATTTACAGTAAAAAGAATGATTATTTTCAAAAAATAATATTATTTCTGGCATCAAACGCTTAACATTGCAATAGTAAATATGAGGCATTAATAAAATACATAGAAAATAGAATTAGTTATAATTCAACTATGGTATCTCACTTATAATAAGCCTATCATCCTATTTGTTTTAACTTCACATTTAATCAAATCTTTCATGTTTAAGACTTTTTTTAGTATAAACTATACATCTATTTTGATGTCTACCCTTTATCTTATTCATTATGATGAAATCTTGTCTTGTATTTCTTCATTGTGCAGATTTTGTTAGCATGTTTAATACCCTTCTGTATTACTGATACTTCATTATATCTACAGTTTAACTAAAGCTCTTGAGGTGAGGTCAGACATTCATTTAATTATTTGTAAGTAATAAGTGTTTATGCTAAAAGAAAGTACACTTTAAAAGGATGATTTAGAACACATCTAAAATGGACTTATGTGATTCTAGAAAAGTTATGAGGAAAATAAAAGCAGGATAAAATATAAAATATCCCAAACAGAGCGATATTAGCATGAAAAGTAGGACACAAAGTAGAGATAATATAAATGATCATCATATATGTTTGCAAACCTTGACTGTTATAGCAAACAAATGTATACATGGGATGAAATATATCACAAAAGCTAGGCAGCCTTGTCATCAAACTCTGTGTGAAAACAAATTATATATACTTTGTCCCTTCAAATTTTATGTTGAGGGCTGGGAAGGTGGCTCAGTGGTAGCGTGCTTGCCTTGCATGCATGAGGCCCTGGGTTCGATTCCTCAGCACCACATAAGCAAAAAGAAAAAAGCCAGAAGTGGCACTGTGGCTCAAGTGGTAGAGCACTAGCCTTGAGCTGAAGAGCTGAGGGACAGCGCCTGGGCCCAGAGTTCAGGTCCACGACCGGACCCCAAAAAAAAAAAAATTATGTTGACCTGGGATTGCTTCAATTGTATAGATAAGCTCAGTGAAATTATTTCTATCCTGAAATAAATGCACTGAAGTTTATGATATAGTTATAAAATCATGTAAGCCATCCATTTGTGAGCCCACATACAGCATAAAATACATGAACTACTGATTTGATTGTTCATATTTCAGTGGAAACCACAATTATGTGATGCATAAAACAAGTTGTATGTCAGGCTTATAAAGATAGCAATTCTTAAAATTTTTGGTTTTACAAGTTTTCGCTCATTTAGAATTATTTGGACTTCATTGGTGCATCTGTTATATACAGTAGATTTTCTAAGCAAGGCTCAGCCACACCCTATTCTTCTAAGCTTCCAAAATCTGGTTATTTTTCTCCTCCACTCTGCAAAGCTGTACTTGCAGATAAGAAATGTTTCATGAGCTATTTAAAATAATAAAATAAATTAGAATTTTATTTCTTAGGGAAATCATCATGAAAGCTTATGTCTTGTACTTGAACTGATAATAAAATAGGTTCCACACTCATTTAAGGTGGAAGCAGTGATGAATACATTTTAACTAAATAAAAAACAAAAGTCAATACGTTTTATTTTTATTTATTTAAAAATAGCTGGCAATTTAATCTTACATATAAAACAGATTTAATTAAACATTTAGTTACTACTTTTAAAGTAATATTTTTGGGTTTTGTTGTGTATTAATACTGTCCTTCATAAGAGATATACTAGAGCAGGAAGTCTAAGTTTTGGAAATGTTTACTACTGAGATTCATTACAGGGTCCAAGAATGCTATCTGTGGAGGATCTATTACAATATGTTAGACATACTTAGCTTACATCCAAAGGATAAATTACTACTCTGCCAGATATTTTTCTGTGCTTGAAACTGAGCTATTTCTTTATCAGCTCACTGAAATATTCTTTTAGACAATCTGCTTAGAGTTTTTGGGAGTGTTTTAAAACTAGAAATTCATTAAATCTCATATATTAATTTCATTAGTGTTACCTCTGTGCCAGAGAAATGGCCCCATAATTGAGTGCATTTTGAAGGTGATAGTTCTAGACAAATTGAGAAGATGCAATCCAAAAATTCTTTCAGTGATCTTTTTTAAATTTAATTTAATTTTATTTGTGAACATACTGTGCAGAGGGGTTACAATTACATGGGCAGGATAATGTGTACATTTCTTACCAAGCATTGCAGCCTCCTCCTTTGTTTATCCTTCACATCCCTTCCCAGCCTCCCCCTCCCCCCCAATCCCAATCCTTCTCCTTACCCCCCTTCCCCCTCCCCCCCCTGTAGTGACCGCCTACTCGACCAGCGAGGAAAAACGACCACCACTCCAGGAGTCTTCTCAGATCACGCTTTATTGGAGAGCCTTTTAGTTGTAGGAGAGCTTGGGCGCGA
The DNA here is from genome assembly GCF_024711535.1 of Dipodomys merriami. Taxonomy (NCBI): domain Eukaryota; kingdom Metazoa; phylum Chordata; class Mammalia; order Rodentia; family Heteromyidae; genus Dipodomys; species Dipodomys merriami. The sequence goes on from NW_027203156.1 coordinate 60,991, forward strand.
GAGAGCGTGCACCCGAAATACAGCCGCTTATATAGGGAATTCGAACACGGGTCTTTTCTATTGTTGGTCGCCTGCCTTTTACCGTCACCAGATGTCATGGGATTGGCTGGGGACACTACCTTGCTCGTGCACGCGCACAGCCCAGGCGTCCCGCCAAGCACCGTCTGGAGTGGTAATCCTCAAAACTGCAAGGGAGTGGGCGGAGTCTCGCCTCGGCTCCCTACACCCCCCCCCCCCCCCCCCCCGCACCGACGTTGTAAAGCTCCTTTTGGACATGACAACTTGTACTTCTCATTGTTGCAACAGGTCCACCTGTATCCTTAAACAACTGGTTTTTCCCCATCTCCTCCACAAGTTATGCTAACATCATATAGTGAAAGCAGGGGTTATACGGTGGGGGAGGGACATACAAAGCAACAAAGAGATAATCTTATAAATGCATTAGAAACACATGCATGAAAGAAAAAACCTTAAAATACATATCTAAGGGTTCATTTTCCTGACATCATTTTATCTGACATTTTCTGCTTGACTCAGACATATACTAGATATTGCAAATAAGGGAAACCATGGGACCTATGCTTCTTTGGGCCTGGCTTACTTCACTTAATATAATTTTTTCAAGTTTTTCCATTTCCTAACAAATGGGGCAATGTCATTCTTTCTGATGGAAGCATAGAATTCCATTGTGTATATATACCACATTTTCTTGATCCATTCATCTACTGAGGGGCATCTGGGTTGGTTCCATATCTTAGCTATGGTAAATAATACTTCAATAAACATAGTTGTGCTGGTAGCTTTAGTGTGGTCTTGTTTGTAAACATTTGGGTAAATGCCCAAAAGTGGGATTGCTGGGTTCTAGGGGAGTTCTATGTGAAGTCTTTTGAGGAACCTCCATACTGCTTTCCAAAGTGGTTGAACAAGTTTACATTCCCACCAACAATGAAGTAAGGTTCCTTCCTGTCCACATCCCCTCCAGCATCTGTTGTTGTTAGAGTTCTTGATTTTTGCCGTTCTAACTGGAGTGAGGTGATATCTCAATGTTGTTTTGATTTGCATTTCTTTTATGTCTAGAGATGTCGAACATTTATGCACTGAAGCCTCATGGCTTTTAGAAGAAATAGCTAATGGCTCTTCATTAGCAGCTCCCTTTCATGGTCACAATATTAGAACTCTGGACTGCTGTTGGTTCATTGCGTTCTTTGAGAAACAGAAAAACATATGTATATTTCATCCAGTTACAGGATGTGTGTAGGGGATTTTCTTGGGAAATGGAAAAATGTGTTGAAAAAGCCTGAGAAAGGTAGAGTTTGAGTGGACAGATGGAGCTGGGGCCGGAGTTTCAGATCTGAGAACACTGATAAGGAGAGAAACAAACAGGAAACTCTGCATCTGTCAATGTAGTCATCTTAGGTGCCAGTGCCCACAGCCCACAGATGATCTTTTAAAGAAGAGAAGTAGATGAAAAGGGTGAATCAAGATCACCTGCCCCTGGAACTCTCTCATGACCGAGTCATATGCTGGATGTACCTGGAAAGATTCTTGATCAAATTTTGACTACTTAACATAATATGCAGACCAGTGGCAACTGGACATGTTTCTTAGGTCATGTGAGTCTTGTGTTTTACATCCTTAAGACAAGTACAGCTAGCTACTCAGTTTTCATGATTCACAACTAAGATTTTATTACTGGAATATGAGTTGAAGTACTGTATGCAATGCTTATCCAGTTGTACAGCCATGCAGATGTATGGTTTGACCCTTTCCTCCATCTCCAGCTTATGCCATTCTAATTTGGATGTGTGGTGTACTCCAAAGTCACATGTATGAAAAGCTTGACCCCCTTCTCTTGGTACTATTGAGAAGAGGTAGAACCTAGAAGAACAGGGCGCATTGGGAAGAATTAGGTCACTGGACATGTCCCTAGAAGAGATATTGGGTCTCAAGTGACAGGCTATCCCTTGGCTGCCAGTCCTCAGGAGGAGAATGGCACTGTTCTATCATTTGCTTCTTACCATGATGCAATAAGGACATGTGATTGTGTAGTACAATCTCTGATACCAGGCAGAAAATAGAGCTTTCCTCCTGCAATGTTGATTTCTGGGTATTGTGTTGCTTCAAGTGAAAGCTATCCAACCAACATAGTCCCAGTATCACCTTCAGTGAAAATAGGAAGACTGAAGCTGAATGTAGAAAGCAACAGATAACCTGAAATAACTCAGAGGAAAAATCCTCACTCTAAGTGAGTGGAGATAGAGAAATGCATATGCTATTGGCTATACAAAGCAACATTTCATCCATTACTAATAATCATACTTAGGCATGAACCATAAAATTTTGTTGAGACAACAACATTTATGGGAGAAAAGTAAAGAGGATTTTATTTTAAAAATAAGTTGATCTGAGAAGTACAAGTCATTATGTCGAAAATGAACTTTACAACTTTGATGGGGGTGGAGCAGGGACGATTGGGTGGGGGGGTAGGGAATGATGGGAAGGGATGGGAAGGGGAAACAAAGGAGGAGGTTACAATGCTTGATAAGAAAAGTACTCATTATCTTGCCCATGTAATTGTAACCCCTCTGTATAGTATTTTCACAATAAAAAAAGAAAAAAAAAAGAAAATGAAACAAATTACAACGAAGAAGAAATAGATTTTTTTTTTGTCGGTCATGGGGCTTGAACTCTGGGCTCGGGCACTGTCCTTGCGCTCTTAAGCTCAAGGCGAGCACTCTACCACTTCAGCCACAGTGGCACTTCTGGTTTTCTAGTGGTTTATTGGAGATAACAATCTCACGTACTTTTCTACCCAGTCTGGCTTTGAACCATGGTCCTAAGTTACCTGGACTTTTCATAATGCAATCTCACCTATGACTGCAGGAAGAAAGTAGAATGAAAGGGACATGAGGACTATTGAAGAATGGCCCGAGAAATGCAGTGTTGCTTCAGAAGTTGGAAAGACAGGAAAAGAGATTTTTACCGAGATCTTCCTGAAATGAATTCACACTGCTCAGTTTTGGGGGTTCACATTTCTGATGCAAATGTGATCCAAATGTGTCCCAATGTTGCTTCTGACTAGAGTAACATAACAAATATGTGTTACTTTAAACCACAATTTGTGAAAAATCATATACTGATAAGAATAATATATTAACTATAAATGATAAAAGTAGATAGCCATTAAAAAAGAAAAGGAAAACCCAGTCAGTGAAATCAAGATACCAATGAAACTTGATTTCACTGGTATTAAAGTTAGTCTTCAATTAAATAAATAAAACAACTCATAAATTTCATCTGAAAACTTTTTCCTTTCTAAATTGCCAAGAGCAGTATAAAAATGTTCTCATAAAAATTTAAGAAATACACAATTCTTTAGGATTACTTTTTTGTTGACTCCACATTTTTGCTTATTTCTTCAACAATATAGTTTCTTTTTGAAAATAAGAAATGTATTTCAAACCGGGCATCATTGGCTCACACCTGTAATCCTAGCTACTCAGGAGGCTCAGATCTGAGAATCATGATTCAAAGCCAGCTTGAGCAGGAAAGTCCGTGAGACTCTTATCTCTGATAGAAACCACTAGAAAACTGGAAGTGGTGTTGTGGCTCAAGTGGTAGAGCATTCACCTTGAGCTGAAGAGCTGAGGGACAATGCCCAGACTTCAAGCCCCACAACCCACAAAAAAAATGTATTTCACATCTAACTATCTGAAGTTTTCTCGATTGGGTAATATTTTAGAGAATCATATGTCTTTCTTCTCCTTTGTTATTTACAGTGTAGACATTTCTCCAGTGTAGAATATTTCCAGTAAGTTAGTAAACACTGCCACAACTTGTCTGTGTGATCTGATTAATACTTCTTTAAGAACTTTAGTTCTTTTAATAAAGGGCATTGGTAAAGACCATTGATAGTGATATTATGTACAAAGAACTTTACTTGGTATGACTGGGACATTAAGAGATGAGAAAGAAGAAGAAGAAGAAAATCCAAGAATTTGGAATATCATGAACTGGAAATACAATTTGTAAAGAAATTTATTTTCCAAAGCAATACTATTTGAGAAACAACCTGAGTGTTGTGTTCAATAAAGCAGAGTTTTAAAAGGTTATCTTAAAACAGATAAGATAAGGAAACTACCGACCTTTGTAAAATTGAATAGCTTTGGGGGAGAGATGATCACAAAGCTTATGGAAAAGAGAGATACAATATTGTAGTGAAATGCTGTGGAGTATGTTATTAGAAAACTTAAAAGACAGACCAAAAGATAACTAGTTAGACAGATCCCATGTTAATGTGTTACATTAGTGACATGGGAATGTGTTAACTTTTGTCAGCTTTATGCTTAGTATTTCATTTTCCAACTTTGCTTGCTCATCCAACTCTTTTCTATCAAAAAATGGAACTTTTGGGAAGTCCTAAGATTAGTGTTGCCCAAAAGATCTTGTGAGAAAATATCATGGTTTTCTTTTTTGGTATTGACAATGTTGATTTTAAACAACTTGAGCCTGATGAAACACTAATTATCTCTTAATAGTATTTTCACTTATTACACCAAAGATCACTATGTTACATGTTTTTCCCCCTAGCACTTTGTGTCAGAATTTGGTCTTGTTTCTACGTCTTGTCTTTTCAGGTCCTCAAACATGAGTGTTGTGCCCAGACTAAACTCTAGACAAGCACAGATAAACCCAAACACAACTTACCAGCTGTTACCATCTTGTGTCTCTTCTGCCCAGTTCTAGGTTCAGGTTACCTGGTTGGATACAGGCAAACCTACAGGGAAGTTTTACAGTAGGACAAGCTGTATTGATAAGCCAAAGGAGATGGATAATAATATGCCTATTTAATTCAATTTATAAAAATATGAGTATCTCCATAACCTCAAAATGACAGAGTGAAATTAAACATGACTTTTTAAAATTTATCTTCCTAAAGAGTGTTCAGACTTAGAGCTCCTCAAGGGTTCTTCGAAGCAATTAGGTTGTTGGTGGAGCAAACTCCCTTCTTGGTGTAATTTCACCTCTCTTGTTTTTCACTCTGGCAGTCAGACTGAGCATGCAGTCCACAGCAGGTAGAGTTGTAATGCTCAGTCAGCTAGTGACAGCAGAGAGAACTGCACAGCAGCTCCTTGAAGATACCCTAAATGTGAGACAAGCTGTGCTTCTGAGACCTGTAATTGTTGTAGGTGACAGATTAAGAGTGATTTATAGAGTGAAATAAAAACTAGCTTGAATAGTGGGCAAAGGCAATCATATTAAAATGTAATTTAGCTTTACTAATTTTGTTTGTATTTCTACATTGTTTGTATTCTACATTGTTTGTATTTCTATAATTTTGTTTGTATTACTACATTGCTCTGTTACCTTTTAAAAATATTTTTCCTTGTAAATGTGATGTACAGAGGGATAACATTTACATATGTCTTGTATTAAGTACATTTCTTTTTGAACGGTGTCACCTCTTCCCTTGTTCTCTCCCAGGTTTTTCCCCTCGTGATCCATTTCCCTGACAAGTTATATAGTTCATTTCAACATAGTGTCTAGTGGGTGTCACTGCTGAATTAATTCACCCTTTATCCCAAATACATTTATCTATTACTTTTCTTCTGAGGAATTTAGAGTACTCTATCATCAGTAAGAAAACACAGAACAAGCTGTAAGTATTCCCATTCCTATTATCACTCAGGGAGAGTGAGATTTTTGTCCCAACATTTCTCTACAAGGAGAAGTTCCACTTCAGAGATGGAAGCAGTGAAAATACAGCATAAGCTTTTCTCTTTTCTATAACTGTACTAAAAATGGATTTTTTTAGCAAAAGTTGTTGCAATGAATTGGAAGAGAAAAATAATGAAAATAATAGGACATGGGTGAATTAATTGGAACTATTGTGCTATCAATCTCTTATTTTCTACACAATGGGTTATTAAATGATAGACAGATGTATTCAGATTATTTCAAACAATTATTTGAAAGCAATATAACTAAATATAAAAGTGGATGGGTATACTTTCCAAGTTATTAAAAAAATATCAATGATAGTATAAGCCACTATCCCCAGAAATCTGGAGGCACAGGACAGAGGATTACAAAGGAAAATCCAGCTGGGCAACACAGTGAGTTCAAGACCAGCATGACATTCACACACACACACACACACACACACACACACACACACACACACACACACACACACACACACACACACATATGTGAATTTAAAGCAGTTTGGAGGGATAAGAAGGTAAATCTGCACTGTAATTGGAATTTCTACACATTGTTCTCAGAAATTAACAGTCCATGGTGATAAACTAGTAACCGTGCTATATTCTCTCTCTGTACAGATTAAAATAACTATAGATTCATATAGGACATGCATGAGTCTTAAAACTTCATGAAAGTGATAAAGAAAAAAACCCACATGGTTACATACAGTATGATTCTATTTATGTAAAATTCTGTAACATGTAAAGCTTTGTCTAGGAAACAGGCTACCAGCACAACCATGTTCATTGCAGCATTCTTTATCCTAGCCAAGGTATGGATTCAACCCAGATGCCCTCATAGGAAGAATGGATCAAGAAAATTCAGTATATATACAGAATGAATTTCTACTGATCCATCAGGAAGCATGATATTGTCCTGTTATAAGGAAACGAAAAGAGTTGAAAAAATTATACTAAGAGAAGTAAGCTAAACTCAAACAAACATCAGTTGCATTGATTCCCCCATTTGTGGTAAGTAGACTGTTCCTATAAATTTACAAGTAAACACACTGAATGGCAAAGCAAAAATACACACTTGAACATGATCAATTATAGAGGTTTCTAGGCATTCACACACAAGGAAACCAAAGGAGGACTTTTTTTTGTCTGTAGTGGGGCTTGAACTCTGGGCCTGAGTACTGTCCCTCAGCATTTCAGCCCAAATCTAGCACACTACCATTTGTGCCACAGCACCACTTCCCGTTTTCTAGTGGTGTAATGGAGATAAGAGTCTCACAGACTTTCCTGCCCCAGCTGGCTGTGAACCATGATTCTCAGATCTCAGCCTTCTGAGTAGCCTTCTACAGGCGTGAGATACCAGCGCCCAGCTCAAAGCAGGATATTTTAAAGAGAGCATCACATAGACACACTGTGCATTTGATTATATAAAATAATGTTTATCAAAATGAACTCTAGCAAAGGGAAATAAGAGGTTTTATCTTTGTTACTTATTTTGTTTTCTTTTGATTTTATTTTGTTTATTTTTATCTGTTTTTGGGATGAAAGGGTGTGAACAGAAATGGTGGGACAAAGGGTGAATAAATGCAGTAGTGGTACTCACTAGATATTATGGTGAAAATGAACTATACAATTTATTGGTAGGTACAGAGGGAAAAACTGGGAGAGAGCAAGGGAAGGCATGATGTTGTTCAAAAATAAATGTAATCTTTGTTCTGACATATAACTGTAATTTCTCTGTCATCATCTTTACCCTAGCAATTAAAATGCATGAAAGAAAAAAGAAATAAACTATGGTTGTTTGGGATTTAGTGAAGAAATAATTAATAAAAAACAGTCTACAATAAATATGTTACCTTTTAACATAACAGTGGTGCATGAAAATGTGGGCATTACAAAGCTAATAGACCTAGAAATACAGTAACTAGTAAATATAATGCATTCAATTTTAAATGTCAAGCTAGTATCTGGGAATGCCAAAATGGAATGAGTTAGATCAACAGTTGATCACAGCTGCCCCAAAGAGGAGGGAAATACTAGCTGACCCAAGAGGCATTGAAAACAGAATCTAACTTTGTGCTTTTAAGCAGAAGTAAAAGGAAGAACATAAGAATCCACATTAGTAGATTTGTTCCTCATTGGAGCATAGTTTACTCTTAGTGAAACTTCTCTATATGCATACAGGGTTGAACAAATAAGGAAATAAGTTGTACATGAAGGAAACAAGCTGTTCACTGCCGGAGAAGCAAGTTACAAACTAATAAGCAGGAGGGAAAGGAATAGACTGAGACTTTTAGTAGTGAATTACAGTCAGAGAAATAAGCATAAGCAGAACATACCTAAATTAACACACATAGTCAGACAGAATTTGAAATAAACATAGCATAGAAGCATGCATAGGTGAACACATAGGCCCTTTGCTCTTTAAACTAAAACATTGAGGACTTAGTGCACTCATATTCCAGTAGCCAAGAATATACAGGATCTTAGTTAGCAAATAGTATTCTCAATAAATGAACCTGGATATTCTGAAGAACTGACTTATTTTAGCATTGTAACAAGACACATGAAAAGTATAGTTTAGAGATTATTATTGCTTCGATTTTAAAAACAGCACAAATAGCAAATAAAAAAGATAAAAACTAAAAAGTTAAAACATAGGGAAAACTATTCTAAAACTAATGAAAAGCAAAATGAACAACCAATAGCCCAAACTGGAATAATGCAAAAAAATAAATAACAGCTAATTGTGATGACATATGCCAGTCATATCAGGTAAAATGAGGGCCTCAAATAGGGGAACCACATTCTCTATGGGTACTTTGAAAGACCTTATCTCAAAAATAAATAGTGAAAAATAAAAATAAAAGGGCTGGAAGAATAGCTTAGTGGTAAAGTGTATCCACTCGTATTCCATAAGTTAAAAATAAATAAAAATAATGCTGAATTATATTTTGATCTCAAAATAAAGTATATCTGTGTATATAGAGAGGGAGACTGAATTTTTTTGTAAAATTCGGTTTATTTTCACAGAGAAATTCTAAGAAGGAAAACTAAAAGGAAACTGAAAATTGCTACCATTAGGATGTATGAAATAAGTGAATGAATAGAAGTAATTTTGTGGTGAAAGTGTTCTCATAGTCTCAAAATCCATGTTCCAAAAGAGTTAATTATCTCATGTTTCAGTAGTTTTAATGTATATAAATAAAGTTTGATACTTGTCTCACCAAGAAAGCTCACCCTCCTTAATGGAGGCTGGATTTAGTTACTTGTGTTAATGAAGTGAAAAGGGAAGAGTAGTAGTTCTGGAGAGAAGAATCCTGGGATAAAGAAAAGTAACTACAAGTTTGAGTTGTTGTCACTCATTAGAATGCCATATTGCTATCCAGAACTCCTAGATAAAATGTTAGGATAAAGAAAGAGATTTTATTGTAGAAATACTGTACAGAGGGGTTACAGTTACACGAGTAAGGTAATGAGTACATTTCCTATTGAGCATTGTTACCTCCTATTTTGTTTTTCCCCTACCATCCCTTCCCTCCCCACTACCCCGCAATATGTAAAGTTCATTTTCAACATAGTGTCTTGTATATCTCATTGTTACAATGTGTCAATTTGTATCCTTATTTCAGAATTTTGTAACACATTTTTCTAATTTGGGAAAAGAAGGTAAAAAGCAAAATGCTATTTTTCTTAAGCAGCCTTGCTGCATCATAATGATTAGAATTCTCTGAAAGTACTACTCAATATAATTTGAAAGTGTCCAGGTGTTGGGAAAAAAACGAATATCAGCTAACTTTATAATGAATATTGCAAGAGACATGAAGGTACATGTTAGGTGGTTTTCTCAAATTAGATCAAGGAACAGAAAAAGAATATTAGTGAGAAAAGTTGGTGTATTTGATGTTGGTATAATTTGTGGAGGGGAAGGGAAAAAACAAATTGTTTAAATAGAGATACAGGTGGACCCATTGAAACAATGAGATGTACAAGATGTTATGTCAAAAATGAACTTTATAACTTTGGCACAAGGGTGGGGGGGAGACGGGGATGGAGGGTGGAGATGGGAAGGGGAAACAAAGGAGGAGGCAACAATGCTTGATAAGAAATGTACTCATTACCTTGCCCATGTAATTGTAACCCCTCTCTATGGTATTTTCACAATAAAACAAACAAAACAAACAAACAAACCAAAAAGTTGGTGAAATAATAGTCTTCTCATCTTTAGAGTCTATAAATGATAGCTCCTTAGTTTTAATAATGTTATGTCAGGTCAGACAGCAGTATCACAGAAAGAATGTATATGTGTATTTTAGTTATAATTCTTTGTATATGCATTTAGACACAAGTGGTTTTTTACATATTTAGATTTCAAAGATCTGGATATATTTTAAATAGCTAAAATACAAATCTATGGATATACTTTGGTTCCTAAATAATTTCATTTTAGGATTTTTTTTACTAACAAATAAGATGCTTAAAAAACAAACATGCATTTTAAAACATTTTTATCACAAGTGTTAGAAATATTTCAGCAACTGTACATTGTCTTCATGGGAATCTTTATGCTAAAAGCTTAAAATTTTACAAATTATATAAATCAAATTTACAGGATTGTCTAATCTGAGCAGTGATATAAAACATTCAAAATAGTTCAATCTTATGTAAAATTTTAGCATATATTTACATAGAAAGGAAGTTTAATACTACTCAGCAAATCCTTGTAATTCTTTTCTGATCCAAATTTTCTACGATCAAATGTTCTTACCCTAATCATTACTCCAAATACCCAATAAATAAAGTATTTAAAGGTAGAAAAGTTCCACTGTTAATCAACTTGATATCATAGTAAGTATTACTTCTACTCTTTGGAAGTCAAGCACTTTACTTAGCCTAGAAAAAAGCTATGCAATTACCAAAAATAGTTGTTTTTAAATGTTAGGTAAAACCTTCATTTCTTTCTATTTACTGACAACCCTGGCATGTTTCAAATTCTTTTTGAGAAACTGAAATAATAATAACATGCATCACAACCAAGATTCCTTTATGTCTGCCTTTTATATGATTTTCTTTCTTTTGGATCCCTGGCCTCTTTTTCTTTCTGCAGAAGTCATTTTGCACTGCTCAGTGGATATAGTGTAATTTAGATAATGTTCCTTCTTCATTAATTTATGTTCTTCATTTAGGATCAGTGCCCAGTAAATTAACTTTAACTTCTATATCCCTGTATCCCTTTGCATCTTAGAGGGTGATTAAAGGTGACAAATATGGAAGTAACCTTCCATTTAAGTAATGTAAATAAATAAATTTAAGATTATATGTATTCTATTTTACCAAGTAAAACAAATTCCCACTTTTAATTTCTCCTAGTATCTTCCATTTCATAAGACTTAAGAAGGTATTGTATAAATGAAGTAGTCTGTAGAATTTTAAAATACCTGAAACATCTGGATGTTTAAAAAGTTTTATAATAGGCCAGAGACATTTCAAGTTAATACATAATGAGAGAAGAGAATACATGAACTTACAAGGGCAATAAAGGTTTCAACGAAGGTCATTTCCGAAGGTTCCACATAATTCACTTATTTTTCAAAATGACAAAACTTCCTAACCATACAAGCAACCCAATTATCCAATTTTCCACTTTATCATCTTTAGATTTTCTTATTATCTGAAGTCTCGTAAACCCAGAATGTATGGTAATGATTAACTTAAAACTCTAGAGCTTGTTTTTAGTTGTTACTACTGACATGTGAGTCATAGTACTGCTCACATAGTACTGTTAACTGTCTACACCCAAGTCAAAAGCCATATCATGTACTAAAGATACATGTTGAGACTATCATATTTTATTTGTTGGACATTTGATCCGGATAACATGTCAGAAAAATGAGAAGGATATCAATATGGAATATAGATATCTATGATAGCTTTTTGTCTTGAAGGTAATATTTTCATAGACCAAATGAAATTGATCATATTAATGAAATATGGAGAAAAGCAGTAGCCTATAAGTGTTTTCTAGCCTGATGAGTTACAATAAAGAGTCATAGAGGGAGTAATAAAATCTTGTCCTGTATACCACTGTTTATGAGGAATTTAATGTTTTGGTTTTGCATGGATCATCATACTCGGTATATACTTGATGGAATTATGACAATAGAATTTGCAAGACAGACACAGTAAACACCATGTATGGACACATTCATTAATCATATGCAGATCTGAAGGGAAACGTGGAAATCTGAAGCTGTTTAGGGGGTCTCATTTTTCCTTAGATTTTTTATTCTGACATAAACAGCATGCTCATGAGAAAGCAGGACAATTTTTTGTTTCTTACACAATTGCACGTTTTTGGTGGAAAATATATTGAAAACAATATTTTTCATATCTTAGTATTCCATGTAATTTATTTTGCCAGTAACATGGAATCTGAACAAAAGTGTTTCTAGCATTTGTTGTCATTGTCTGTGTGTGTCAATATGTCTTTACTTGTGTGTGTGTGTGTGTGTGTGTGTGTGTGTGATTGTACCATGGCATGAACTATCCTCTGTCGGCTTTTTCACTCACAAGTAGTACTCTATCATTTCACACACGCTTCCGGTCTAGCATTCACTTTTTACTAGCTACTTGGAAGTGGAGTGTCTTGGATTGTTTTTTGTCCTGGCTGGTTTTAAACTGCAATCCTCAGATTTCAGCCTTGTGATTAGCAAGAATTTCAGTCATGAGCCATTGCCACTAGGCAATAATAGCATTTTTGTAATATTCTAAAATCCTTATGTGATAAGTAAAATGAATTAAAATAGGAATACTATTTGCAATGTTCAAAGTATGCATATAAGAGTCAATTTCACTTTTAATAAAATTTTCATTTATGGTCATCTCATTTCCAAATAAACATAACAGCAAAAGTCCAGTGAAGGGCTGTGTTTTGCTTCCTTTTCTTGTTTACTTATGTATGTTGGGGAGGATAAAAGGGGGCATAAAATGGAAGACCAAAAGGTGAACAAATGCTGCATTGGTATTGCTCACTAGATACTATGTTGAAAATGAACTATACAGGAAGGGGAACAATAATAAATGGTGAGACAAAGGACAAATGGGGAACCAATACAACAGCAATATTCACAAGACACTATGTTGGAAGTGATCTGTAGAGCTTGAGGGGCAGGGAAAGAGGGAGAAGAATGAGGGAGGGGATCACAAGTTATGTAAGAAGTGTACTTATTACCTTACTAATGGAACTGTAACCCCTCTGTACATCACCATGGCATTAAAATAAAAAAAAAAACTTTTGGGTGAGGAAAGGTGGGGCTAGAAACAGAGAGAAGGGAGAGAAAGTGTGATATTGTCCAAACAGAAATGTACTCATTACCTGACTTATATAAATGTAATCCCTCTGAATATCACATTTATAATAACAATAAACTCGTAAAACTTCCGTGTTCCTTATATTTTACATCTCACAGAAGCTTAATGAAAAATTAAAATATTTTATTATTTCTCCTGAGAACCAATGTCAGGAAACTGTTTTAAAGATATTTTTAGTAGGAAAGAAGGAAGAAAATGAGAGATGGAGGGAGGGAAGAAAGGAAAGGAAGGGAAGAAGGAAGAAAGGAAAGAAGGAAGGAAGAAAGGTGATTTCCACTTCCTTGTTTGTGCCCAGTAAACATATTGCTGATAGAACCACGTTTGCTCAGTAAATTGAGGTTATTATGCAAGATAAAATTTTAGACATCCCACTGGTAGAAAGAACTTCTGAGAGCAAAGGCCTTGCCTTAGGTAATTTTGTATATCAACGTATGTCAATGTTTTCCTTGTATAAAAATGGCTTCCGTTATACGGGGAACAGAGAAATGACCCTGAAGTCTTAAAAACAGTTTTTAAGAAATAGTTAATTTCTTTTGTTTTACTTATTTTTTAGTCTTAGTTTTATTTTAAATATGATATACAGAGGGAGTACAGTTCTATAAATCAGGCAACGAGAACATTTCTTTTTGAACAGTGTTACCCCCTTCCTAATTCTCTCTCGGTTTTTCCCTCATGTCTTGCCCCTGCACATGTTGTATACTGCCACGCCTACTCCAGTGGAGTCGGCTTAGCATGGGAAACCATCTTTCAGACCTAAGAAAGGAGCTTCAGAGACCTATCTCTGAGTATTGGGACTTCACCGAAGTCTACCTCAGAGAATAGGGCTTTACAGAGACCTGTCTCCCAGTTTTGGGACTTCGCTGAAGTCTACCTTGGAGAATAGGGCTTCTAAGAGGCCTACTCCTGGAAAGGCTGGCAAACCCCTGGGAAAGATGTGTTTCTGTTCTTGCTTTTCTTTTCTTCACTTTGTAAGAGTGCCTATTAATCTTTTACTGTTTCTACTGCTCTTTGTACTTACTCATTGTCAACATTCCCTTATTCAAAGCTCTTTCTTAAGAGTGTTGACAACTCCAATATCTGATGAGTGTCTTAAAAATATGACTAACTCACCATAGTTAAGTGCTACCCTGAAACCCCTCTTATGGAGGCTAGTAGACAAGTCATAAGCAAATATAAAAGTATTGGGGGTTTCACGACTCACTTCAGCAGAAGGAATTGTTTGTAAGGGATTTACAAGAAGCTGTAGGCTCAGCTAGAACAGAAAGAATGTATGGCAATTGCTGAGATAATTATTTAGGAGAAAGAATTTTCTGCTATTTACTAAGAGACTTGCTAGATCCAGGTCTCCTTGAAGTTTACTATTAAAGAAGAAACAGGAAAGATCTTATGGGAAAGTTAAAGCCTCTATAAAGATAGGTAATGGTTAATTGGTGACAAACATCGTAATCGTTGTATTTCTTAGAGATAAGCTGGAAACAAGTGCCTATCAGGTGACCAGCTGGTGACCACCCAAAAATGAAGCCATGCAGCAAGATTGTGTAACCTTTTGCCCTTTCTCATGAAGACTTCTGTTATAAAAGTTTGTTATCCTCTGCATTAAATCGCACTCAGCATCCACTCCTCTTGTGTGTGAGTTGTCTGTTTGCCATCTCCCCATCCTATTCCAGGTTCCTCCCCTAGGTGTCCTCCGTCGTCCCGACAGAACCCGGTCCGCGGAAGTATACTTCCTCAACACAGTGTCCAGTGAGTATCACTAGCACATTTGTTCACCCTTTGTTCCACCATTCCTCTCCTCCACCCTTAGTCTCCCCTAAATAGATAAAATTTACATATAAGACAAAAATTACAGAAAACAATAACAGCAACAAAGGAGAAATACAATTAAAATGAAAAAAGCAATGAAACATCTCATTTATTTTTATGTGTAGCATTTTAGATGATCATATGCACATATCAATTGTGGCTTTGTGATCCTCTCCTAAAAATCTCCTCCTTTGGTCTCACTGTGGTGTTTTACCATCCAGTGTGTTTACTTGCAGATTTGTAGGCTCTAGTTAGAATAAATGAGGGAAACCAAGCAACCTATGTTTCTGTGGATCTGGTTTACTTCACTTAACATAATTTTTTTCTAAGACAAAAGCTGTGTGAGTGACTACAAATTGTTAAGCAGGTATTCTACCACTTGAGCCATGTCATAAGCCTTGATTTTTCATTTATTCATTCATCTGTTGAATTTTACAATGCTTAGACTAAACTATATGTGATCTATCAACAAAAGGTGGAATTTCTGTAGAACAAAATGTATATGAATATGGTTTCTATTGCACTGCATTCACTCTTCTCTTCATGAACTGAGATGACCAATGCACATGGGAGGAGATGAAATGAATGATGGAGGCACTGTGACACAGGGACATGAACACAAGCACCTCAATACTGTGAAACTTGGTCTAATAACCAGGAAGAAGATTATGACTAATGAATAATCACATACAGGTTATGAATGTGTTGTACACAGAGTGCTTCAAGCATATGGATTTTTTACTTCTAGACATTACCATGTCATATTTGTGGACAATAATTAAAAGGGAGACTGGCACTATAAAAATTAAAAGCATAAATAAGAGAACTACTGTACTAATATACATATATATATATATATATATATATACACATGTTGCAATATCATATATAAAAGAATATTTTGACCTATCCATTGCACCTATGATAATGTTTCTTAAAAATAGGCATTTATGCCAAGATTTAGTTACAAGGATTTTATTGTAGTATAATATAAAACAAATAAAAATTATCTGTACAACTAGCAGAATTAAATAATTTCTTGCCTTGTAGTATTATATTATTTATATCACATATATATGATATTATGATATAATATATGTGATATACTACATATATGATGTAAAATTATTTATTTATAATTTACACATGTATTAAAAATAAAATGTCTTTATTAATATAGGCAAGTGTGTACGTATTGTTAGTAGAATGTTTCGTGTACTTGTATGTAACTACTACTCTTTGGAGATTGTTCCACGAAATTGAACTCTGGGCCTGAGCACTGTCCCTCAGCTCTGCAGCTCAAGGCTAGCGCTCTACCACATGAACTACAGCACTACTTCTGGTTTTCTGGTGGTTTATTGGAGATAAGAGTTTCATAGACTTTCCTGCCCTGGCTGGCTTTGAAAAACCATCCTCAGATCTCAGCCTCCTGAGTAGCTAGGATTACAGGCATGAGCCACTGGCACCCATCTACGAATTTCTTTTTTGTCTGTATCATTTTCTGTCTGAGCACATGAATCACTTCAATACCAAGAAACCAATTTTTAATATTCAAAATAATTTTTGCTAGACATGTTTATATTTAACACAATTTTTGTTAGACACGTTTATATTTTTCTTTATATATTCTATTGTAGTAAGTAGAACTTACAAAATAAAACTTTTCTTTTAAATAATAACTATTTCAGTTTGGATAATAATAGCTCATAACTATAGTGCTAACTACTCCAGAGGCTGAAATCGGAAGTTTGTGGTTTAAACCCAAGTCAAGCTGAAAATTCTACAATATTCTTTACTTATCTCCAATTTAGTACCACCACCACCAATAAAAGTAACGGAAGTAGAAGTGCAGCTCAAGTGATAGGGAGCCAGCTATAAGTGAATCCTCATTCACACACACACACACACACACACACACACACACACACACACGCACACACACACAAACACACACGGCATGCTATTACAGCATGTGGACCATTTGATGCCCTTCCTTGGACTTATGGTGGACTTTGGAAGAGTAAATCTTAAATCTGGCCCTCTTTTTCATATTCCTGTTGATCATTTTCCCTTTCATCGTCCCTATTTTCCCCTTAAATTCTTTCTTGTTCTCCATTAGAAAACAGAGAGAATTATTCAATCTAAGTTTTTTGTTAAAGAATTCAAATTGGCCTCATTAGTCAGCTACAACTTATTTAGGTTCTCAATCTTACCTATTAAAATTTTTGTTATAAAGTATAAGGAAAATGCTGTTAGTGTAGTATGTGTGTATTCTGTTTTTAGGTGGTTTACATTTTCAGTTGTTTCCTTTATGCAGTTAGAGTCGTGTTGTATGTAAAATGATATGTTTGTCTATTTGTTTCCAGTAGAAATGGATAGTAAGAATTTTCCTCAAGCTCCATTTTCTTTAAGAATAGCTGTGGTGTTAACACCTGTTTCATGTACTTTCTTCCTTACAGTACTCTTTTTTTAATGTGTTATGTGTGCCAGTATTGGGGCTTGAACTAGGGCCTGAACACTGTCCATTAGTTTTTCTTTCTCTTTTATTTTCATTCAAGGCTTTGCCATTTAAGCCATAGCTCCACTTCTGCATTATTTGCATTATTTTAATCAATTAATTGGTGATAAGGGTTTCCACAGACTTTCTTAGTATGGCTTGATTTGAACCTGATCCTCAGAGCTCAGATTCCTCAGTAACCAGGATTACAGGCATGAGCCCCTGGCACCTGGCTACCATTACCCTTCAATGCTTACTCCAAGGCTGTTTAGTCAATGCAGAATGTGCAATGATAGAGAAAATTAGCATGACCCCTACCTTTTTTTTTAGTCCGTCGTGGGGCTTGAAATCTGGGCTTGGACACTGCCCCTCAGCTCTTCAGCTCAAGGTGAGCACTCTACCACTTGAGCCACTGGTTTCCTAGTGGTTTATTTGAGATAAGAGTTTCACGGACTTTCCTGCCCGGGCTGGCTTTGAATCGCGATCCTCAGATCTCAGCCTTGGGAGTAGCTAGGATTACAGGCATGAGTCATGGGCAGCCGGCGACCCTTACCTTCTTTAATGGTCCTTCCAAGGCCACAAGGGCCTCTGTTTCTTACATATTGCAAAACTCACTAAACAATATAAGCAATAATTAGGAAGTGAGATATAGGTGGTAAGTTAAGCCACACTATCAGCAGTAGCTGTCTTTATTCAACCTTTCATCTTACTCTCATTTAATATCATCTAATTTAATTTATTCTCTCATGGGAAGCAAATAGAATCAGCAAATAATAATTATTGTTCCTCATATCAGGTGAGTCATGCTAAGATGCTTTCCAAAAATAATAATAAGAGTTTACTGAGCTAGAACAGGGAATACATAAGCAGGTTAAGTTCATCTGTCCTGTTACATATTGCACACTTACTAAAACAGAGTGGGGACAGTGCCCAAGCCCAAAGTTCAAGCCCCACGACTGACAAAAAAAAAACAAAAAAGATAAAAAACAGAGTGAAATGGTCTCTTTATATTAAAAATGCCTTCTCAGGTAAGCTGGGCTATTTCTAATTTCTTTTTTTTTGTCAGTAGTCGGGCTTGAACTCAGGGCCTGGGCACTATCTCTGAGCTCTTCAGTTCAAGGCTAGAGCTGTACCACTTGAGCCACAGCTCACACTTCTGGCTTTCTCTGTGTATGTGGTTCTGAGTAATCAAACCCAGGGCCTCATTCATGAGAGGTAAGCACTCTACCACTGAGCCACCTTCCCAGCACTATTTCTAAACCTTTAAGGACAGGATAGATAGAAACTGATCCCTAGGCTCCTCCTGGGGTTATGAGACAATCCCTTACTAACCTGGCTGTCAGGTCTGGCAGAGCATCCATGGTAGAGAATATGATGACTGATATGATAGGACATCTAGAAGGTTCACAACATTGACAGTGGGAAATGGTTTCTTCATTTTAGTAACTAGCTTGACAGGCTTAGCACTGGAGGAAATGTATCACAATGCTGCTGTGATTCCTGCTTTAGGGAAAGGCAGGGAGATGATCAGAACCACTGTTTTTACTGTAGAGCCTTGCATATTTTTGATGCTCTCTTAATTTCATGGAAGTAGAAAGTCTAAATCTACTTGGACAATTACAAAAGAAATGATGAGAAATTCCATGAGCTAGCAAGTGATATTTCACATAATAATGTGAGAATGCTGACTAAATATTACACATATCATAGAACCTACAGGAGGGAAGGGCAGAGATAAGCAATAAAAAATCTTTGCATGGGATAATTGTCTTCTTAATAACAATAATAAACAAGAATCATCCTATTAACTACATTTGTGAATGATAATACCTGAACTTGCAATGTATATGGTAATAGTTTTAATAGTTTATTTCCCTTTTAGATTTCCTTGTTGGAAAAGGCTGGATTTGGAGGTGTTCTTCTATATATTGATCCTTGTGATTTACCAAAGACTGAAAATTTTAAACATGACATTTTCTTTTTTTATTTTATTTTATTTTATTTTATTTTATTTGAGAACATACTGTACAGAGGGGTTACAATTACATGGGCAGGATAATGCGGACATTTCTTACCAAGCATTGCAGCCTCCTCCTTTGTTTACCCTTCACATCCCTTCCCAGCCTCCCCCCTCCCCCCCACCCAATCATACACCCCCTCTCCCCCACACCGACATTGTAAAGCTGGTTTTGACATGACATTTTGTACTTCTCATTGTTGCAACAGGTCCACCTGAATCCTTAAACGACTTGTTTGTCCCCATCTCCTCCACATGTTATACTGACATCAAATATAGTGAAAGCGGGGGTTACACTGTGGGGGAGGGACATACAGAGCAACAAAGAAATAATCTTATAAATGCGTTAGAAACACATGCATGAAAGAAACGAAAACATTAAAATACATATTTAAGGGTTCATTTTCCTAACATCACATTATCTGACCTTTTCCGCTTGACTCATACCTATACTAGATATTGCAAATAAGGGAAACCATAGGACCTATGTTTCTTTGGGCCTGGCTTACTTCACTGGCTTGGAAAAAATTATAAACATGACATTTTCATGGTGAACCTGAACCCTCGAGGAGACCCTTCCACACCTGGTTATCCGAATATTGGTGAATTTGTTCTTGGACTTTTTGGGTTGTGATTTGTAAGTTGATGCTAGCTAAATTAACCAAGAAATAACAAAATCAAAATTTGCACAACTACACATTTTTAAAGAGACAGCAAATATCTTATTGCACACATGAACAAATACATACATGTGAAATGTCAAAAGTGCCTTAAATCAGCTGTAATAACTCTATGACAGTCTATGTCAGCCATTTCTAAGGCTAGGGAAGCTGTCAAAGGAAATGCTAGAGAAGTCTCCCCAAAGAGAAGGAGCCTTATTGATTCCTCCTGTTTCTGGCAGCATCTGACCACAATCTTAGTATCACATATCCTTTGTCTCAGTAAGCTGTTTTGTTTCATGGTAGTCGGGATTTTGTGTCCAAGAGAAAAGGACTGATTTTGGAGCAGCTCTCTGCACCATTGAGTTTCTGTCCAATGGCTGTATCACTGACAAATACCCTGTACATTTAATTCGGTTGAGAAAAATGCTCTTTACACAGGGGGGTATTGTTTGTAAACATTTGGGTAAATGCCTAAAAGTGGGACTGCTGGGTCATAGGGCAGCTCTATGTGGAGTCTTTTGAGGAACCTCCATACTACTTTCCAAAGTGGTTGAACAAGTTTACACTCCCACAAACAATGAAGTAAGGTTCCCTTCTGTCCACATCCCCTCCAGCATCTGTTGTTGTTAGAGTTTTGATTTTTGCCATTCTAACTGGGGTGAGGTGGTATCTCAATGTTGTTTTGATTTGCATTTCTTTTATGGCTAGGGAGGTTGAGTGTTTCTTCATGTGTCTATTGGCCATCCTTCTTTCTTCTTCAGAGAAGTCTCTCTTTAAGTCATTAGCCCACTTATTTATTGGGCAGTTGTTTCTTGGAGGATTTGTTGTTGGGGGAATTAATTTTTTGAGTTCCAAGTATATTTTAGATATGAGACCCTTGTCTATTGTATGGCTAGTGAAGGTCTTCTCCCAATCCGTCGGCTTTCTATTGATCTTGCTAGCTATGTCCTTTGCCATGCAGAAGCTCTGTAGCTTAATGCAATCCCATTTTTCCAACCTTTCTTTGATTTGTTGTGTTTCTCGGTCTCTATTAAGAAAATTTCGGCCTGCGCCAAGGACACCGACATTACATTACAGACCCAGATTATTTTATAAAAGCAGAATTCAGTCATAGCAAAATTTTAGCAAAGTCTTAAGGACTTTTAAGATGATTTTTTTCTTTTTATTTGAAAATTCACAAATGTGGTATATACAGACTCTTGGTACTTATCTTCCATTCTCCTGTAATAAGAATGTTAAAATCATCAAATTCACACAATCAATGTAATAAAAGATTTACAGATTTTATTCAAAGCTCCCCAGTTTGCTACTAGTCTTTTCCGAACCTCTGCCCTTCATTCCTCTCTTTCCCTTTCCCTTCCTTTTCCCTTTCCTCCTCCTCTCTCTTCCCATTTATTCTTTCGGCACATCTGAATGCTAACATGTTTTGTAGAAGGTCCCTCAATTGAGCATGTCTGAAACTTTCTAATGAATAGAGTCAGGAGCAGTAAGAAAATCTTCTGATCTACTGATAGCATATCAATAGGTCCACAGATTTTGCATGTCTCACCTCATGATGCTTATCTTTATTCCTTCTATTACTGTGATGTTGGTTGGGTTTCCTGCTGTGTTGTTTTTCTTTGGAATAGTAAGTATCTCCTGAGAGATGCTATGAGGCTGTGAGCATCCTGTTTCTCCTCATACTTTACCCTAGGAATATGAAGAATTATCAATAGCTCCTGTCTGTTGCAACTATTCATATGGTATTTTCAATTGGTGTTTTACTATTTCTCTTATTTATTTAGAATGTGTAAAGGAATACTTCTAAAATATTGAGTAATCACATTGGCTACATACTTAAACAACAGTGAATGACTATGCAAAAATTTATGCAAAAATTACTAGATGGGCTTCTTAATTCTAATGATTATATACCAGTGAAGTACATGGTAATATCTACTATGTTCTTCAATTCTCTTGTATAGATCTCACAAGAAAACTTACATTAAAAATATAATGTTGATGGAGTGAAAACTTCCTACTTACACATGTAGTTTTATATAGTAGAAAGAAAAGGTAAAACTAAAATTCATTCTATTTTTTGGCCTAGAATAGAAGAAGTTCTGACTAACTACCATGATTTATATTGCTGGCTTTGATTCATTCAAATATTCTCAATATTCTCTGAAATATTATCAATATCTTTAAGTCTTATGGTTTTATTGATCTTTAAAAATATAATCCAATACTTCATAGATTTTTTACCTTAGGGGTAGGAATAAACTAGAATGAACGGTGTGGATTATGAATAAAACCTATAAATAATGTTTTTTTAACATCAACCAATTAACTGACTTCCTATACTACAATACTGTCAGTTAAATTATTAGATGAACTTAATTTAAAACTATTTTGATTTACAATATTAAGAACTCTATTTCTGTAATTAATTTTAGAGAAACAAAGTTCTAATGAAGATGATTAGAACAAATGAAAGTCCCAAGGGTTATTTTTAAACTGGATCATTTGGTTTTCACTATCAACAAAGTAAATCAAATGGTGTAATGCCTAGTCTATTTGATCCACTTAGATTGTTCAGCCTATTAAAATACTAACATTTTTGTTTTCTCTGTACATTATCTTACATTTCACACTACCATTTACTATTTTCTATGTAAAAGGTGCACCAATTAAACATTTGTACCATAAATGACAAATGGATACTTCCTGTATCCCCATCCTTACTTAGTTAAGAATGCCTCATCACTTCAAAGAGTTTTTTTATTTATTTTTTATTGTGAAAATACCGTACAGAGGGGTTATAATTATATGAGCAAGGTAATGAGTACATTTCTTATCAAGCATTGTTGTCTCCTCCTTTGTTTCCCCTTACCATCTCTCCCCCCACAAAGTTGTAAAGTTTGTTTTTTGACATAACGACTTGTACATCTCATTGTTGCAATGGGTCCAGCTGTATCCCTGTTTAAAGAATTTGTTTTTTTCCTTCCCCTCCACAAATTATACCAACATCAAATACAATGAAAACAGGGGTTATACTGTGGGGGATGGATATACAAAACAACAAAGAAATCATCTTATAAATACGTTAGAAACAATTACAAGAAAGAAAGAAAACTTTTGAATACTTATCTTAGGGTTTATTTCATCAACTTATCTGACCTTTTCTGCTTGTCTCAGACATATACTAGTTATTGCAAATAAGGAAAACAATGGGACCTATGTTTCTTTGGGCCTGGCTTACTTCACTTAATACAATTTTTTCCAAGCTTTCGATTTCCTAACAGGTGGGGAAATGCCATTCTTTCTGATGGAGGCATAGATTTCCATTGTGTATATATACCACTTCAAAGAGTTTTGAGTCCAATTACTCACTGACCATAATAAACCTTAGATTATCAAGACTGACTTTTCTCGTGATACAAAATTTTCAAGCTAAAACTTGGAAATAAAACACTTCAAACATAGTGCACATGCTGTCACTGTTTAAGCTCAAAATGTGTCTTATGGAATATTTATTCAGTGTCAGTATCAGTTGTTTATTGCTAGGGAGCATAACCAAATATTTCGATCTCTTCAAGTTGCATTGTACTCATAAGTTGGCATTCTTAATTGAAACTCCTTTGTATAACTATTTAGAGATAATAAAAAATTAAATAAATTGCATAAAAGAGAATATCAGTGTTCATTTCCACAGAATATAATGCAAGTTGATTGTGCTGTCTAAAGGAAACTCCACATGATATCCCATCTTGTTAATACCCTCATAATTATTTGTTAGTATGGAATTAGAGCAGAGAGTAAATTGTTGCTAAATTACCCATCTTCTCATAATTCAGAAAAGAATGCCTTGAGATATTCTATACATATGTAAAGCTTTATTTTCATTAAGTAGTAGGAGTCAAATCAGCGTTTCGTCTCTGGGTACAATGCATTGTGACAATACCACCATTTCCCTCCTTTACCCATATCTTCACCCCACCCAAGTTTCTTGATTCCATTCATATATGTACATTAAATAATATGAAATTCTTTTAACTAAAATAATCTTTTATGTTCATCAGACACATTAATGTATTTTCTTAATCCCTTGATACTTCTCAAATATACAAAAAAATATTTTGCTGTAGCTGTACACTGGTGGCTCATGCCTGTAATTCTAGCTACTCAGGAGATTGAGCTCTGAGGATCGCAGTTGGAAGCCATTGCCACTAACCACTAGAAAATTGGAAGTGGAGCCTTGATTCAAAGTGGGAGAGTGCTAGTGTTGAGCAAGAAAAAAAAACCTGAAGGACAGTGCCCAGCCCTTGAGTTCAAGCCCAGTAACTGACAAAAACCATCTTATTGTTAACTATGTAGAGCAAGAAGGAACCACACAACTTGGTAGTGAATCAAGTTTTGCACTGTGTGAGAGGGGGGTGATTCAAAATAGGCTGCAGGAGACAGAGTAACAAGAAGAAAAAGTGGTTACAACCTCATGCAGAGTATACAGAGGTGGGTGGAAATCCCTGCAGAGTATGTCAAAGGTGGCAAGTGTCAATAAAGTATTTGTTTTTAAATGACAGTGTGGAGAACAATGGGTTTAACCTTTCATGGTCCGCCAATTGTGAGTAGATGTTTTGATTTAGTAAACTTTGTTGTAGAGATTCCTTCCTATGCCTTTCCAGAGTCTAAGCCTGATGGACGGTGAGGGAGATGGGAGGCACACAGCTTTGATGATCACCTTTGTGAGGATGTCTTTAGTTTCTTTTGCTGTTTCAACTATACCAATGTATGTTTCAACATTGCATATACATGCATACATACCTGTGTGTATATATGTGTATGTGTTTTAAGTGTTTCTATACCAAAAGTATATCCTCAAACTTAAAGCATATAAGCACTGAATAGCTTAGCCAGACACTCAAATAAATGGTGTGTGAGTTACGGTAAAACCATAACTATAACACTATCAGTAACTTCTAGAAGGAGTTGTATATTCTCTAAAATCATTCGTTAGCTACATATGTTAAAACCACAAAGAAAGCTAGAGAGTTGTGGTATAAATATAAAAATAAGAGAATGAGAAATAGAAATGAGAATTATCTTTAATGAACAGTCTTTTGGTAGGGCTAAAATATGTAATAGAAAACCATTCTTCATTTTTCTTACAAATTTTATGCTGGTTATGATGTTAATTTTAGTGCTACCAGCAAGTAACTGCCTGGCAAATAAATCAAAATCAAAGCTATTTCTTTCCATTTGATTTGGTGTTGAAATGTCCTTATACTTTATTTACTGAAATTCGTATAGATTTGAAGCTTTGTGTCTATGAACCATTCTGTGCTCTTATGAATCTTTTTATCCTTTGGTTGAAATTCTGCAGAAGAATGACTTCTCAGTTGTTTTACTCTAGTGAAGTGTATCAAACAACACAGTTTACTTAATATTCCCAGTGTTACAATTCAGTGGATGTGTGTTGTTTATCTACTTCTCATTCCATATTACCCCTGCCAACCAAAACCATTCAAAGAATAAAGAGCATCACTGTAATTTGTGACAAGTCTTCACCAGGAGTTCCTGGTCCAGTTACCAGGACAAATGTCTAAAGACTGACATGAGTTAGTACTAAATCAACTGAGACAATGTTGAACTATGCCCTGACTAGAACAGCAGAAAATATAAATATGTGTCTAGTTGTCAAAGCAATATGTTTGATATTCACAACATGAAATGCCTTGACACTTGTTTGGGGAAAAATAAATTGTGCCTGCGTTCTTTCCATTTCACTCTCTCTGACTTGTGTTTCTTGGCATGTGTTTTAAAACCTTAGATGTGCATGAAATATATATTTCCACTTGACTGTTAGAAACCGTAAAGAGGATTATTAAGCACCAAAAAATTTCATAAATTTAAGTATCAAGTATGAAAAATATGAGTTATATAAGTTCAAAGCCAGTTTTGTTAACAAAAATTTCATCTTTCTCTGCAAGGAAACTTCCTGTTGATCATTGACATACCTAAGATTATAGCCTATGGAGAACAATTTTGAGTGGTTATTGTTCTTAAGAGATCAGTGTGTTCCCTAATACATTTGTCATTCAAAATATTCTTTATTGTTGTGCTGGGAAATCTTTACTTTAAACAAGTGGCCAATAATGAGATTTTACTATCAGAGTTCTACATAAATATGTAGTGAATTCTGATAATAATAAAAACCATCTGCTTAAAAATATTTACCAATGAATCCTGAGTTGTTTAACTTGTGTTCTAGCCATATTCTACCAATATGATTTTGTCTTTATCATACAAGTTAAATAAGGGAGGTAAGAAAATAACGGAGACAATGTGATCTGATATCAAATCAACAATTTAAATTTAATGCTGAAGAAGTTGAGATTTCGTTTTACATTCAATATATGCTGGTGGGCAGCATTCAAGGAAAAATATAAAATACAGATAGAAAAATCTAAACCTATAAACTGTACCAATTATAGCATCAAAAATTTGATTGAACTATTTGTGGTAACCATAATCTGAGAGCACGTCTATCACGAACAGTAACCACACTTTGTAAAGTGAATAAATAGAACAATTAATTAATTTTAAAAAAGGAACAATATTAACAAAATTGAGTTTGTTCATCTATGAAATTATGTAGGATATTTTGTTGGAATAAATTTAAAATCTGTCATTTCTCTAGTTATACTTATTGTTGGAAAATGCAGTTATCTTTCTCAAAGACTCACAATGTTCTTTAATAATGAGTACAATTCATGGGTCTTGGAAATAAATGAGGAAATATCCATAAAATAATCTAAAGAATAGGAATAGACCTGAGGAATCAAAAAGTCTGTTGATCAACATATTTCATCCTCCCACTCAATTTTCATGTGTCCAAATCTACAATGTTGAGGGCTTCTTATCTGTAATGTGGGATTTTTCTCTTGATAATCTTAAAAATCCTACAGAAAATATTGCAGGCATGACTAATATGCAAGTATAAAATGACAAAATTCCATATGTTATTTTTATATTCACTAATCAAATGGTAAAACAACATAAAGACAATAGCAATCCCCTTGTAAGCCCTCAAGTTAATAACAACCCCTATTATTGCATTTCATTAACAATCAGGTCTTCTGAATTTTTCCCAAAAATTTGCATAAAATCATTTCAGTTTGTATAACTAGAACAATGCTAAACCATAGTATTATTTGTATTTACCATTCAATATAATGTATGTACTATGTTTTATTTAAAATATATACAATATATAAATATATAACACATAAATAATATATGTAACATAATTAGATATGTATATATTATATGTACATTATATTATAATATTTATGTGAGTATGTATATGTAGAGAAACAGACACAGAGAGAAGAGTCACAAAAGAATGTATACTGGAACTTCTTGTATTTCTCAACAATACTGGTAGAAATAAGAAATTTTTTAGTTTAATTTTTGCAATTTTGAATTTTTCATTTTTATTGTATGTATTTTGTGTGTATTTGTATGTATTGTATGTATTTTATTGTATTTTTATTGTATTTATTTTTATTGTAAAGTTCCCATAGAGAGGGGTTATAGTTACATGAGTAAGGTAATGAGTATATTTCCTATTAAGCATTATTACCCCATCGTTTGTTTTTCCCTTAGCATAATCTCATGCAGTCATATGTGCATAGCTTTTGAGGTTTTCTGCTTGTTTGGTAAGATTTTCCTAGACATATGCTAGTTATTACAAATGAGGGAAACCATGGGACCTATGTTTCTTTGGGACTGGCTTACTATACTTATTGTAAGTTTTCCAAGTTTTTCCATTTCATAACTAATGGGATCATATTATCCCTTCTGATGAAGGCATAAAATTCACACACACACACACACACACACACACACACACACACACACACACACACACACACACACACACAAACACACCACATTTTCTTGATCCATTCATCTATTGAGGGGCATCTTGGTTGGTTCCATATCTTAGCTATAGTGAATAATGCTGTAATACACATAGTTATGCTGGTAGCTTTAGTATAGCCTAGTTTGTGATACTTTGGGTAAATGGCCAAAAGTAGGATTATTGGGTCATAGGGGAGGTCTATGCTGAGTCTTTTGAGGAACTTCCATACTGTTGTCCAAAGTGGCTGAACAAGTTTACATTCCGAACAACAAGGAAGTAGGGTTCCTTTTGGTCACATTCCCTCCAACATCTGTTGTTATTAGATTTCTTGATTATACCCATTCTAACTGGGATGGGATGGAATCTCAATGTTATTTTGATTTGCATTTCTTTTATGGCCAGAAAAATTGAACAGTTCTTCATGTGTCTATTGGCCATTTTTATTTCCTCTTCAGAGAATTCTGTCTTTAGGTCTTTAGTCCACGTATTAATCAGGCGGTTGTTTCTTTGTGGCTTTGTTGTTGGGGGATTTGATTTTTTGAGTTCTAATTATATTTTGATATGAGGCCCTTGTCTGTTTTATGGCTAGTGAAGATCTTCTCCCAATTTATGGGCTTTCTATTGATCTTGCTAGCTATGTCCTTTGTCGTGCAGAAGCTTTGCAGTACAAGATTTGCAGTTTAATGCAATCCTGTTTGGGCAATCTTTTTTTTGATTTGTTGTGTTTCTGAGTCTTTATTAAGAAAATTTTGGCCTGTTCCAAGAAGACCTAGGGTTTCTCCTATTCCTTTCTGTAATATTTTCAGGGTGTCTGCTTTGACTCTGAGGTCTTTGAGCCATTTGGAGTTGATTCTGGTGCAGTGTGTTATATAAGGATCTAGCTTTAGTTTTCTACAGGTGTTTAACCAAGTTTGCCAGCACCATGTAATGAAGAGGCTGTCTTTCTTCCATTCTATTTTTTAGCTCCCTTATCGATTAGGTGGCTGTAGGTCTGTGGATTAATTTCTGAATCTTCAGTTCTATTGCATTGATCCTGGGACTGTTCATGTGCCAGTACCAAGCTGTTTTGATTACTATGGCTTTGTAGTAGAATTTGAAATTTGTTATTGGTATTCCTTCCTGTTCTTTCTGCTAAGGATTGTTTTTGCTATTTGGCATCTTTTATTGTTCCATATAAATTTTTGGGTTGCTTCTTCTATTTCCTTGAAGAATGAGGTTGGAATAATGATAGGTATCACATTGAATTTGTAGATAGCCTTGGGAAGTATTGCCATTTTCACAATGATGATCCTTCCAATCCAGGAGCATGGGAGGTTTTTCCACTTCCTAAGTTCTACTGTAATTTCTTTTTTCGAGATTTTAAAGTTTTTGTCATAACGGTCCTTCACTTATTTAGTTAAGTTAACTCCTAGGTATTTTAATATTTGTGGGGCTATTACAAAGAGTTACTTTCCTGATTTCAGCCTTGCTTTTCTAGTTATTAACATACAGAAAAGCCATTGATTTTTGAAGGTTAATTTTATACCCTGCTACTTTGTCAAAATTTTGTATCTGCTCGAGTAACTTGAGAGTGGAGTCAATGGGGTTCTTTCAATGTACATTTATGTCATCTGCAAAGAGGGAGAGTTTTATTTCATTTTCCCTATTTGGATCCCTTTATTTGAAATTTTGAGGTTAAGTGTGAAGATAAATTGCAAGAGTAGTGCAAAGCTTTCTCATAGCATTTACCCAGATTCATCAGTTGTTTGTGTTTGTTCCATCAGCATTACAATTTGTCCTCTGGGAAGGTGGCTCAGTTGTAGAGTGCTTGCTTTGCATGCATGAGGCCCTGGTTTCAATTCCTCAGCATCACATAAGCAGAAAAAGTTGGAAATTGTGCTATGGCTCAAGTAGTAGAGTGTTAGCCTTTTGCTGAAGAGCTCAGGGACAGTGCCCAGGACCAGAGTTCAGGTCACACAACTGACAAAAAAAGAAAGAAAGAAAGAAAAAGAAAGAAGGAAGACTACATATGCTGAGGTGAGCTCATGGATCAAAAGAGAGTGCAACCATGCATGAGACCTGAGTTCAAACCTGAGTAAATTTGTTCTTAACTGTATTCAAAATATTCAAGTACCATTTAATGTACATGTGTATGCATTGTTTGACACTGAGTGGTAGCTATCCTTCCTCTTTTTTTCTGAAAATTTCAGTCTGTAATATGTAAGGACAGATAGAGTCACAGATAATGTTACAATAAAGCCATAGGTGTCAGGAAACTTAATACTAATACAAAAATAGGTTTTCATCATGGTGTACAAATTTCATTAGTTGCAAAAATGAATTTTACAGGTGCTTTTACTCCTAATCCAGAGGCATTCTGTGAGCATGGCTGCTTCATTGCATCTTGATATTCTGTAATCTGGATCAGTTCCTTGATCCAGAATTGGGTTTTATGTCTTCACATTTTTTCAAGAGTACATATCATTTCCTTGGTGAAATATCTCCCAATTCTGGTTTATTTGGTGTTTCTCTCTAATTAATTCAGATTACATATTTTTCTTTAGCAGAAATATTTCATAGTTACATTTTTTTCTTCTCAAGTCATTGTATCAGGAGATGTCAGTCCTGACACTGCTAATATTTAGTTATTTAACATGGAATGTGACACGTTTCGACAATAGTTTATTTCCTCTCCATTTCATAAATAATATGGGAAGCTATATCTTGAGACTGTATAGGTATTCTATTTTTCCAAACTTTACCCACTAGTTTTAACAATCATTAATGATTCTTGCCTAAGTCATTCATTACTAGGTTGGTTTCCAGATATAAATTTTCTAAACCCAGTTCTTTTAAAATATTATTAAAGATCATAGTACTGTAAGTAAAAGATTTGCTTCCTCTGTTTGTGCATTTATCTTTGTTCTGTTTTATATCAAGAACAATTTATTACTTTAAATATTACTAATTCTTTTCATTTGTAAATAGAAGAGAATTAGTACTATTTCAGTTGAGAAAGTTATTTAGAAATAAATATGTAATTGCTGAGTCTATCGACCAGTGCTGAACTATCACTGTTTAAGTCATTTCAGTTGACAAAGCTAGGGAAGAGGTCTGGGAAATAGATGCTGGAAGACAGAAAGCTGTAAAACTAAGCACTGGTGCATCACATTTGTAATAATAGTAACTACTCAGGAGGCCGAGACATAGGAGTTAGCCTAAGAAGAGAAATCACTGATGTTCTTATTTCCAAGTAACCAGAAACTTGCTGGAAGTGAAGGTATGGCTCATGTAGTATAGTGCCAGGTTGAGCCAAAAACACAAGCAAGAGTGCAATGCCCCAGAATTGCATAGGTAGTACAAATACAGTGCTCTCTATATATACACAGATACTGATAGTTTCAGTTCCAACCAAAGATGTGTAAAGTTGATAAATCTTCCCTTTCCCCTAATTGTATGTTTCCTTTTTAAATAAAATAATACATGTGTATTTTCTATTGTGACCAATTAATTCATATAAACTGTCACACAGGATAAATTGTCATCTCTAATTTTTTCCATACTTTGTATTTTAAAGAGACACAAGTTTTGTTTTGTTTTGTTTTTTTAGAAAGTAAACTTGGCTGACATCTCCAGGTGCAAGTTGTGAGAGTGGATTTGGTTTATAGGACTTCTATTGGACCTTAACATTTGCAGGAAACAGAGGACATAGCTCTCTGTTAGGAACATACCTTGCTCGATGAGGAAGAAGAAAAGTGATCCAAACACAAGTGAATTTGTGATCTAACAGATAGGACCATTAGTGGGCCAAACGCCCAGTCCTTTATATTAATACTTTTTTGTTGTTGTTGTTGGTTGTGGGGGCTGAACTCTGGGCCTAGGCACTGTCCCTCAGCTCTTCAGCTCAAGGCTAGGCCCTACCACTTGAGCCACAGTGCCATTTCCAGCTATTTTCTGCTTATGTGGTGCTGAGGAATCCAACCCAGGGCTTCATGCATGCAAGGCAAGAACTCTACCACTGAGCCACCTTCCCAGCCCATTATTAATACTTTTATATGTCACTGGAATGGAATTTGAACTCAGCTCTTCTCACTGGCTAGGTCATCATTCTCCTGAAGGAGTTAAACTTCTATAACCTCTTTTGTTTGTTGTTGTTAGTTATATTTTGGTCTTGGAGTCTAGTGGTTTTTATGCCTAGACTGATATTGAACCATGATCTTCCAGATTGAAAGCTTCTCAGTGGCTAAGGTTACATACATGAGTCAATATTCCTCTCATAATAAGGTCAAGTCTTCTTTTATTTTTTTTAATTTGGGGCTTGAGCTCACAGCCTGGGCACTCTCACTGAGCTTTTTCATTCAAGGCTAGCAGTCACTGAGCTACAGAACCACTTCAGGTTTTCTAGGGGTTAATTGGAGATGACCATTTCATGGAATTTCCTTCTCAGGCTTGCTTTGAATTGCCATCCTCAGATCTCAGCTTCTTGAAAAACTTGAATTACAGGCATGAGCCACATGCCACCATCATGGCCAAGTCTTGTTGTCCCTTTTGCAACTAGGCATTGAAGATAAGCATCTCCAAGCATGACATCATATTGAGTGATGTAATTTTCTGTACTTAAAAGCAACACTGAAAATTTTTAAATCCGGAGGATCTCTGCCACTAAACATCACAGAAACCATGGCAAGCTCCCTAGTCAGATGAAACATCACCTGATAGCATCTGAAGAGGACACTACTACGTTGACCACAGAAACATTAACTATATCTCTGCTTATGTGTTAGAAAGGCGAGACAGACTGGTATTGGGCAGTATGATAGCCAAAAGCAATGTGTTGCCCTGAATTTAAATTAATTAAAACCAAGTAAAATTTAAAATCCAATCTTCTAGCTAAATTCCAAAAGCTTAGATACCAATGTCACTTCTACTGAGGATTCTTTTCAGGAAGAGACATTTTATTGGCGAGTAAATCAAGTGGAAGTAGACCTCTGAAATTGTGACTTTATGTAGAATGTGATGGTTATCTATGTTTTATATTTCTGTAAGGCCATTTTTGTACACAATCTTCATAACCAAGGACTGTTGTGTGTGTGTGTGTGTGTGTGTGTGTGTGTGTTGTTACCCTTGTATTATGTGAAAACTGAATTTACAAAGCAGATTCTAAGAGCCACATGTTAAGTATGCTTCATGAATTCATGGTTTAGTGTTGAACCAACACATAGTTGAGTGTTCCTAAAGTAAACATTTTCCAATTCCAGAATTCTCTGAAGAGGTATTAAATTTTAAGTATGTGAAAATAAATCTTGCAATGCTACTTTAAAATGCTATTGCATTTGCTTCAAACTGCTGGCATTGTAAATTTTAGTCCTATACAATTTTATTTGAGAGATGTATCCTAGATGAGAGAATAAAAATGAGGTCTACTTTTGTTTTGTCTCTCAACAGCCATTCAGTCCTAAATTTCTCAGAGACAGTTGAAAAATTAAAACTTTGGAATACTAAATTTTGAAGAAAAATCATCTAAGCCTTAGGCTTCAGATATATGATCATATATTAATTTTGCAATAAATTATTAGGTGTTTTGCATGTGAAATTAACTCTGTCTACAGGCAACTGTAACACATGAACTGCCCTTTTCCAGACACCCAAGGAAGAAGAACTAAGGTCATCTTCACATTCACAAACATAGCAGTTTATACACATGTCCACACGCTGTGTGATGATTGCACACCTATTCCCTTCTGTTAGATATATGAGAGCTGGAACCTTTTCTTCTTTCTCCCTCCAATACTCTGCAATTCCCTGGAATCTGTGACTTGATAATATTATCAAGTGTATGTTCATTAAAAATTCTAAGAAAGATGAAAGCCAAAGTGGGCTTTATTTGCAATGGAAATTTTAGACTTTTTATGGCTGTGGTTAGTTTTGTATGCAATGAATTTTGTATATATTCTGAAAGATCTCTCAAATATATTTGACCATGGAATTAATTTTTTAGATAAATCATTGAATGGATTATTATTCTTTAATTAATTATACCCTGGGTTTGCTGCCCTGTTCCAGCCACAAATTCTGCAGTTTTATGTCTGTACAAAAAATGTACATTCTGCACCTAAGATTGTACATTTTGTAGTATGTTATGTAAGATGTTATGTTAAAAGCAGTGTGGAAAGTAGGAATGGTGGCATGGTGATAGCAAAACTGACATCTCCTGGAGACACTCTTTATGAGACAGGAGGAAGCAAAGGAGTCCAAAACAAACCAAAATCAACAAGCAAACGAAACGCAGATCCAAGTGATTATTAAAAATTAAAGTTGCAATTTAGATTTGTAATTGAATTTGGGGAATAATGTAAAGTCTGGAAAATCTGTGTATTTGAACTAATCTTTTACTCAGCATGCTCTGTTCCAGTCCATTGGTAACCACGTTAAAAAAATCTGCTTTTTAATTTTAAATACAAATCTTAACAAAACTCTTATGCACCTTCTCTACCCATTCCCTGGGGTGATTTTTCAATTCCAGTCATAAAATAGAATATATAATTTTATTCTGGGGAAAAAGTGACAGTTTTTTTAAATATAATACAGATATGTACAGTTTCAACTATTCAGCCTAACAGATAACATAGGCAATTATTATTAGAATGTGTATTAGAAGGTGTATTATTAGAATACACTTTACTGAAATTTTTTCACTTGTTCTACAAACGCACTTAAGTTGTAACCATGGCATCTTTGAAAAGCTCATTCATTTCAATATTGTAAGAGAGGTTTGGAATTCTTCATAAATGTCAACCTGTATATTAGTATGGAGAAACCTTTTCCACAGTTATGTCCCAGGAACTGGAAAAGGCTTTGTCACATAAAATCAACTGAACCAAACCAAGCAACCAGTATTAAAAGTCAAATAACATAATATTATATGGACCAACCAGAACAGTTTATAAGGTAAAAGTTTTCTAAGAGTAATCACAATGAATAACAAGCATTTTGCAGGTGGTATGATGATCATAGTTAGATTGAGTCTAACATTTACTAAATATGTGACTGTGTAATCTAGGTGATATTCAGCAGAGGTGATCTTGGAAGAAATTCATTTCCCTAAAATTCTCATGCTGAAATACTGACCCCTGGTACCGCAGAATGCATTTATATTTGGCAATAGAGATAATTAAATTGCAATGAGCCCTAGTCTAATACAATTGTTGCTCTTATAAGAATAGATGAAGACACACACAGAGAAAAGACCATGTAAGTCACAGGGAAACTATGGGCACCTGAAAGCCAAAGAGAGAGGGCTTAGAAGAAACCAACCTTACCAGTACTAAATTTATTTTTTATTGTGTTAGAATGGAATTTTCTTTTTGTGCTTACAGATGTATTTTAATTGTTTTATATTATTACCTGTAGTAGTTGACATTCAACAAAGCAGTTTATGACTATAATATACCTTGATCAATGTCACCCCTTTCAATAGTCTCACCCAGCCCTCTCCCACTCTTTTGACCCTTTTTTTCTTGACTCCACCCCATTCCTTTTGAGTATCTGAATCCTGGTGCTTTATTTTGCTGAACTTTACTTTTGCCTTTCTAAGGAAGTATACTAGTTGAGATTTCCCTTTTACTTTGATCTTGGACTTATAACTTTTTGCAGCTGTGAGGATACAACTTTTTGCTGTTCATGCCATCTCCTCTGTGATCATTTCTGTCATCTCCCTAGAAAACTCATATAAGAAGAAACCTTAATAGCAGCTTCTTTGACTTTATTATTATAAAAAGTGAAAGGAAAGAGGGAAGATGTTTAGCATGCCTCTAAGATAATACAATTTTAAAAATATGCTAAGTTCACCATTGGGGTAGCTTGTGGGTATCTGTTCCTTATTAGGACGTTAACTGTTCACTGTTAACTGTCCTGCTCTGGCTTATGATTTGATACTCCCCAAGCAAATCAGTATTACCGAGAAGAAACTAGCACCTACAACACGGCCAGGTCTGATGAGACAAGTATTCAGAACTTGCACTCCTACTCTAATCTTGGATGCCCTGGCACACAGTTTAGTTCTTATGGCAACAGTGTGGTTGTGTGAGGGAAGACTAACCTGTCATTCCCCAAGAAGTAATGAATTAGGGTGACTGAAGCTAGGAACTGAAAAGAGCTATACTTTTTAGACTCTCTATGGAGAGTCTTAAAAACATAAGTCAAAGTCCAACAAAATAAGCACCAGGAAATGGGCACTTGTAAGAGGTTAGTGTGGGGCTAAGGAAAGAGAGGAAAAAGAATGAAGGGGGAAGAGGGGAAAATACATGAATTTATTTTATTTACCACAGGATTGAGAAATATAAGGGAGATATAAAGATTGAAGTGGGGGTGAAGATGTTGAAGGGCTGACACAGATCGAGATGCATTGTACACATAAACTACTTGGTTAAAAGGCAAAAAAAAGTCAATACATAACCTAAAATTAAGATGAGTAAGGGGAGGGGTAGGTTGGGAGGGAGGATGGGTAAGAATGTAGAAAGGGGTGACATTCATCAAGA
Organism: Dipodomys merriami; assembly: GCF_024711535.1. Lineage (NCBI taxonomy): Eukaryota > Metazoa > Chordata > Mammalia > Rodentia > Heteromyidae > Dipodomys > Dipodomys merriami. The sequence goes on from NW_027203156.1 coordinate 97,486, forward strand.
TGCACTGCAGTCCTATACTGCTTTGGTAAATGGCAACTCCTTTGTACAACTACTTAAAGATTATTTTTAAAAATTGAAGAGAAAAAAAGAAAGAAATGGGCCAGATAGATCTCAATGATAAGAAGATTTTGATATATTCAAGTGTAATGGTAGTTGATACACATTTTATGTTTATTACATTTCATTTGTGTATGATTCCAAACTTAACTTACAGCCCCCTGAAAACACCAGCTCTATATTAAAATCTACTTGGTGACTTCAGAAGAGAACAATATTTATAGGAAGTAGGAAAGTGGAGTTATTGGTGTTCTAGCTACATCAGGGTGTTTTTACAATTGGAATATTACAATAAGTATAAAAAGGTCCTAGTTTTATAGAATGAGAGGCAATTTAAGAGGGCAAAAAAATAAGAATACAAAACATCACCAACAGCAAAATAAGCCAACCAGGACTGAATAACTGTGCTGGTATGGAGAGCTGGTATAGAGACCTCCTAGAATGAGACAAAGATGTAGGACTACCTTGTGCTCCCCATAAATGATGAGAACCCCTTAAATGATGCTAACCGGTCCTCTTTTATGTCTGGGATCCTCTAACATCAGATGAAGTAAAGAAGGAGGTGATCATAACTATTGAGCTATTATGATCCTCTGCCAGGACTATCCTAGACATATACTAATTATTACAAATGAAAGAAGCCCTGGAACTTAAGCTTCCTTGGGTCAGGTTTACTTTACAATATGATTTGTATATATGATGGTATAAAATGATGCTAAGAAAAATGAACTCCACGATGTCTCTGTGTGTGTGTGTGTGTGTTTATTTAATGTACTGTATGAAATTCTTTTCTTTTGTTTTGTTTTCCCCTATGTTTTATCCCTGTTGTCAGTGATTTTTTTCTTGGCACCCTGTGTCTTGCATATACATATATATGATTTGAGGAAGGGAAGGCAAATCACAAAATGGTGAAACAAAGGGTGAAACCATGCAACAGGGACACTCAAAAAACACTATGTTGGAAATGAACTTTACAACTTGAAAGGGGATAGGAAAGTGGGAGAAAACAAGGGAGGAGTAACACTGTTTTGACAAGAAATGTATGCATCACTGTAACCCCATCTGTACATCACTTTTACAATTAAATTACTTTTTTTTTTTTTTAAAGAGGGAGGTCAGGATGCGAGTCTTGACGTTTATCTGGAGTTTGTACACAGAATGTTGCCTAGAATGAATACCAGGCAGGCAGCAGAGTAGCCATCTTTGGCGTGGCACCAAGTTGAAGTGGAATAATGAGCTCAGGGCTGGTGTTTGAAAGAGGCAATGAAGTGCAGCTTCTAGTGCAGCCTCTGGCAGTACAGCAGAACACCGGAGGGGCCAGGAGCAGCCCCGGTTGGCAGGCTGAGGGAAACAGACAGTTCTAAGTCATCATTCAGCAGACTGGAGGAGAATAAAGTGAAAGCTCAGCGTCAATGTTGCGAATAATGACAGTCACATCCCACACCGATGACAATCACTAATCAAAAGATAGAACTTTTGGACAAAGAGGAGGTTGGGCTGGATGGTCGTGCGGCAGGTATTGAGTTTCCCTTGGCCGAGAGCCCTTGGAAAAGGTCCAAAGATCTGGAATATTTATGCCCTTTTGTTTATTTTCCCCCCAGTTTCCTAATTCTTCAGTTGTCTATGAGCAATGATTCACAGTTTTAGAATTCTGCCAATGCTAGGAATCTGGGAGATAATTAATCCTCTCATTACTGTTCATATTAAAGATAAAGAAGTAAAATGCTTGACTCTTCAGATGCATGATTAAATACTGTGTCTACAAACTGATGTCTTGCATTTCAACTTTAGTCCTTACAACTTCTACCTAGATACTTGAACAAATCAGTCTTGAGTAAAAGAGTGAATATTATGTTTGAGAAAAAGCAGAAAATGGAACATCATTACTTGATGTGCTGACTGGGTTGAGTAGTATATTTCTTCCCAGAGAACTACAGAAAAATAAAACTTAGTTTAAATTTAATTTGTCTATTTTTTGTTTCTTGTTCATGTTTATTTTATTGGAAAGTGATGTACAGAGGGGTGATATACAGTTACATAAGTAAGGTAGTGAGTGGTTCAAGCCTGTAATCCCAGCTATTGAAGAGGCTGACATCTGAGAATTGCAGTTCAAAGCTAAACCAGGCAAGAAAGTCTTGAGGCTCTTATCCCCAATTAACACCAAAAAACCAAAAATTAAGGCGTGGCTAAAGTGGTAGAGCTTCAGCCTTGAGCGAAAAAGAAAGGATAGTACTCAGCTTCTGAGTTAAAGTCTTAACACCAGCACTCAAAGCAATAAGTAAATATGTAAATAAATTATATACCCTTTTGAAGCTCAGAAATAAATAATAAATAAAAGAAAGAAATGCTGAATATTTTTTCTCATGGCAAGGGTAAATGGGTAAAGTATCGGGAATGTCATAATTATGAAAATAATTCATTTAATTAAGATTACTGTAACACACATGTAAATGTGAAGTAGATACATGTGAAATATGACTCTTTTCTGGGCCACATTATACAGGGTGACAAACCTAAGTAAGATTTATTTTTTAAGCTGTGCAATATAATCCCGTGCCTTAATGAATCTTCCCCGTTGCTAGAACGACTACCCATTCCTACTATCTCACCCTCCCTGTTGAGGAGACCTAGAGCAGATGGACAATTTTCTGTTTCCCAAGTACTGTGTTAAACAGGTCTGGAAAATATACCTTAAGGTTAGGGCATAGTACAGCCACTCTTTAAATGGTCATTAAAGACAACATACTCTTCACAATACTGGTTAGCCCTCTTTTGGTTTTACTAAAGAAACAATCATACCTTTTTCTTTTTTTCATGATATATTTACTCTTGGCAGGGGTACTTTTCTTCAAAATTAGTAAACTCTACCCAAGGGATTCTAAGTGAAACACAAGAAAGTAAAAGGAAGACTCCTCTTCCTCAAGATGTAAGAAGTCTAAAGAACTAAGGCACAGGTGGGAGATAGTCACAGTGCATCTAAAATAGAACAGCAGATAGTACAAGAATAAATTCCTTCCCTACTTTAAAAAGTCAATCACAGGAGATACAAATTTGGCTAATTAGTTTCAGAACAGATACAATGCACATACAATGCAATTCACCATTTTCAACTGTGTGGACCTCACTGATTTTTAAGGTAACCTCAATTTATATGTCAATTGCCTGATCCAATCAATTTTCATCACAATTGAAAAGAGTCCCGGAGGCCCTTACAGTCACTTCCATTTTAACTTCCCTTTAGCTTCTGAGAACAGAACTGCTGCACATTTGTCTCTATAAATTTCCCTTTCTGTACATGTTAAATCAATAGAACCATGTGCTTTGTAAAATCTGGCAATAGACTGTTTTCATTTGGAGTCGTCTTTTCAAGGCTCATATATTTTGTAGTATATATCTATATCATCTTGTTTCCTTTTATGGCTGAGTAGGATTTCATTATTCTTTATCCATTCACAAACTGATAGGAATTTGGGCTTTTCTAACTTTTTAGCTCTTATGAATCATGCTACACATACTCATATACAAGTTTTGTGTGAGCATATTTTTATACTCTCAATTTTTCCCTATACATCTAGGAATAGAAATGTTGGATTGTATGGTAAATCCAGATTTAGCATTTGGCAGAACAACCAAGCCATTTTCTATAGGAGCTACAGAGAGTGTAACTCCTACCAATAATATATTAGAAGTGCAATTTTTCTATATCCTTTAATTTGGAATTTTGTGTCTTTTAAATTGAAATCCTGTTAATGAGAAAAGTTACTGTGGTTTTGATTTGCTTCCTCTTCATTACTTATGATGTTGAAAAACTCCCAATGTGTTCATTGGCTATTTAAGTATCTTTCTTGAAGAAATACCTATCATTAGATCTGTTTTTCATTGGAGTAGAGGTATTTATTTAATTTTCATTGCCTTTTTAGTCTCCAGTTCTGACTTGTTTATTGCTATTTGCTTTTTTATTGTCAAGGTTATGTACAGTGGGGTTAGAGTTACATAAATAAGGTAATAAGTACTTTTCTTGTCAAACTTGTTACACTTTCCTTCATTTTTCTCCTACTTTCCCTTACCCAAACCCCAAGTTGTACAGATCACTTCCAACATATTGTCTTGTGTACATCATGCTGCATTGGTTCAACCCCAGTCCTTTGTCTCACCATTCTGTTGCCCTCCTTACCTTCCCTAATTCAAATAAATGCATATACCACGATATAAAAATCAAATACTGTGACAGCAAATGATATGCCATAGAGGGGAAGCACATTCAAAAGAAACAAAAAAATCACATAGTACATTGAAAACAACAAAAACAAAGAAAAACCTCTTGTGTCCCTGTCTTGGAATTGATTTCACTTAGCATCGTCTTATATGGTCATATGCGCATAACCTTTGAGCTATTCGGCTCATCAGCTCAGATTTGCTTTATAAATATTTTTCTTATCTGCAAGTTGTCTCTCTCCACTGCATTTGTAATATTGTTTATGCACAAAATTTTCTAATTTTGAGGAGATTTTTTATATGGAAAAATATGTATTTTCACTTTTATTCACAGCTATGTAGAATATTATATATTAAAATGTTAACATGACACATTATAAAATATTATAAATATATACTTTCCTAGCTATAAATTCTGTTCAGATTGATCTTTGTCTGTTGTTTTGTTAATTTCTGAAAATTTGTAGAGACTTTAAATTGGAAAATGTGAGTCCTCCAACTGTATTCTTGTTTTCACAGTTCTGAGTCCCTTTTTTTGTTCTTGAACCCTCAATTAAGTTTTGAAAGTTGAAGTGGAAAATGGCCAGTCAGACAAGACATCAAATTTTTTTTTCCATGAAAAGATTAAATGCTTCTAGAAAGAGGCAGCAGAGCTGTCTGTATGTGGTAAATAACATTCTAAAAGTGAGATGGTTTACATGCATGAAGATACTTGTACAATAATAAGAACTAAGACCAGAGGAAACCAGAGACTTATGATTATTGTGGGTGGAATAAATGAGAGGTAATAGTCACAGTAGAAATAGAACAGTAAGCAAAATCAGACCACTATCACCTCACCCACTAGGCAGAGGACACCATTAATGATGGCAATACTTACATGTTGCAGCACAAAGGTGAATAATCCATCTTCATAATTTTTAACATTGAGCTTGTGTTGATTTCTATCTCCCTATCATTTCTATCTATCTATCTATCTATCTATCTATCTATCTATCTATCTATCTATCTATCTATCTATCTATCTATCTATCTATCTACCTACCTACCTATCTATCATGTATGTTTATATTTCAGTATAAACCGAATACTCTATCCCTTTATTTTCTCAACATTGAACTTGTGCTAATATATCTACCTATCAGCTCATCTGTATCTATTCATATTACCTATCCTTTTTATCTATCATCTATGTATCTATAAATCTATGTATATATCTATCTATCTACATATCATCTCTTATCTACCTGTTTATCTGTCTTATTAGCCTAGCTTCTCAAATAGTATAGAGGATAACTTACATAAAGTTCAGGAGGTACACGTAATATTTTACAGTTAATTATCCAAGACAAACTCTATTAAATTTCAGTAGTGGCTTTAGCTTTCTTAAGTTAACTTTATAGTCAAAAACTAAGAAATTATCAACAAATAAAAAAAAGCTATCATTCTCATTTTTCTTCAGTCTTCGAACTTCCATTTATGTTCCTTGTGTTTTTCTCTTCTCTGCATAGGCACTTTATCAGACTTCACACCTGATATTGTCTTTCTATATGTCTTTCCATCTTGCTCAAAATTATGCTGTAAACTTTATGCTCATGCAAATGTCCAATATAATATATAACCAGTCTCATGTCTTTTTAGTGTAGTGAAATTTGACACAATATTAATAACAATAATATTATAAATTTAACAACATTTCCTTTGTCCTATATGGTAAATTCTGTTCATTGAGACTATGTTCTGTGTTAGTAAA